>NC_088284.1:82076151-82171151 GCF_036013445.1 Caloenas nicobarica | reverse complement strand
AATGCAATATCCTTATTGTTATTTTGAATGTAGAAAGTAATTTAGGAAGATATATGGGGAAGAAGCACTTGTGTTTTGGAATCAAATATATAACTCTATTGATAAACCAAAAACTGAATTATATGGCGTAAATTCTAACAATATATTCCCATGATCAGCCAACCTCCTTCACAGTTAAACCAGCCCCAAAAAACCCTAGAAACACCTGTATTTGTATGTAAAATTTTAAATACATTGACATTTTTCTTGACTAAGAAAGTCGTAGATGCTCATATAGCATCGTAATGTCAGGGAGTATATTTCTAAACCAGTTCACTTGGTTTCTGCACTAAAAAAATACAAAAAATTGAGCCTATTTGTGTGCAGAAATCAGACTTGCACATAAAGTAATCAGAAACTTACCTAATCCTATGCCTGCTGGCATTCACTTATTTGAATACTTATATTTAGCTATTTAGTGCATATGAATGTTCATGACCTACCACTTCAGTGATACTGAAAAGTAGTACTATTAACTCCCTACTAGCAATCGTCAGAAGTCATCCACCTTATCTCATTATTTCATAAATTACCTTTCTCTATTGATGTAAAATTACTTGTTTCGCAAATAATAGCTAATGAATTATTAAGAAACTATATTAGCACTTTCGTTTTGAAATATCTTAGCTGCACAGGTAAGAATCCAGATTCCAGAATACTTCCTGGAGTATTAGGAGTAATACCTAATACCTTTATAAAATGTTTTCTGTGCTTTTCTCACCTTTTATGAAAGCACTGAGACATCAAATCTTTCCAGTAAAGCTTCTGCACAGATCGAGTTTTTCTCAAATCTACAGAAATGTAAGGTAATGTTAAGAAAATGGAACATTAAGCAACGGAGATAAAGCATTTGGTCATGTTAGGAGACTGAGCTGATAAATAGACATTCATGACATTCTCTGTAAACATGCAGGCAGCTATTTTTCCTGGGTCAGGCTTAGTAGATAAGCTTCAAAATATTGACCTAAAAAAAAAAAAAGTGGAAACCAAAATTTGCAACCAATAAACAAGAAGAACCAGAAGATTTTCTTGTGACACAACATAGGAGATTAATCTCACACTATCTAGAGCACTTTGTACCTACTAGCTTGCTTTTGACAGAGGAAGTGAATTTCTCTGGAGAAGGTAGTTTTTACCAGCTAGGGAGATACTCCAAGTTCAACAAATATTTGCTGCAATGTAAAGCTGGCAAGTTTGCTCTTAAACTGCTGGAATCGCAGCTGTTGTTGATGCTGAAAGGGGAGGTGGTGGCCAGGGGATCCCTGCAGGGGGGAGGTGATGGAGTGCACAGCTGCTCCAGATGTTGCTGCACCTCTGGAGGTGACAAAGGAGCCAACACAGGTCATCAGAAGGTTGTTCTTGCAAACATGCTGCCGCAGGCCATTTCAACCACCATTTTCCTTTCTACCTGTTTACTTGTACCCATGTGCAGGCCAAATATATCTTACGAGTCATAAAGTGCCCATATTTTTAGGCACGTACCTTGAGGTACAAAGGAGAGCTGAGGGAATAGCAATAACAGTAAAACCTGCAGCAACAAGTATGTGTTAGTCTGACATTAATAGGTACAGTATGGATTTTGTGTCATTTTGCCAGAATGGAGCAGGAGTGTCGAGGCAAATTCAATTTGCAACTATACTCTTGCAAGAATATCTGCATAACAAAAAGGTCAAGTGGCCCAAAAGAATATCTTTTAATGTGTTAGAGCTGAATAGCTGTCTGCGGTCTACCTACCAAAACACACTATCTCCTACCCGACTTACCCCTGCATTGAATAAGATGGACTATATTCTGCTGCTCTGATCTTTTAAGTTATTCTTTTTTTCTATTAGGAAATTAGAAGCGAAAATGGGTCTAGAAGAGATGATTTATGACAGGCATAGCAGATTGTGCATCTGACAAGTATAAGCTCGAAGAATAAAAGAGCTTTTGATAATTTTATTCCAAGTGACATTCGACAGGATTTAGGCTTCTGCATTGCTCAGACACTTTTGAAATTTTTCCTCATAAAAGTAAAAAAAAAAATGAAACTATTCATCAGATAAGAAAATTACAATCTCAGCTCCAAGCTGCCGGAGTCCTCTCAGAGAGGCAGTTTCAAGATGTAACAGTGGTTTATAGCAGAAATGACACAGCAAAAAAAAGCCTACCAAGCTGATGCAAAACCTTCCCTACTTCTGCTGCTCAGATAAAGGCTCTCCTCCAGAATATGAGTTGTCTAGGGAATTTACTTTTTACTTTCAGTAGCTAATGGCCTTTCTCCCTCCCACTGGATGATGAGGGAGTGTGGATCAGAACCATATTGTTTAATTTTCGGACTAAAAGATGGGTATAAAAAAAAATGGAGAAACTTAAAAAAAAAAAAAAAGCTCAATGACTAGGATAACAACAGAAAAAAATATTAATTGTGCCGGCATTTCTGCATAAGTGGATCATGTTTTGTGTTTTGTTTATTTTAAAAATATCTAACTAAATGCCAATCGTCTCTTCGTCTCTGACCTTCCTTCCATTGTTAAAAACATCAAAAATCCAAGCTGTTTATTTCCTGCTAGTAATTTCTAGAAGTGCTGTAGAGAAAAGTTGAAAAGTGCAATCACACGTAGATAAGATGCATAAGCTGCAAAAACATCTACTCTACCCATAAAAATCTTAATTTCTTCAGGTCCCTTTGGATTTGTTTTTTGTTGCTCTTTGTTTTATGGAGTTACTTACACAAGTACAGAGTAGGTGTAAGGTTAGGGCAAAGACAAATTAAGCGTTTTTAACTACAACGGAAAGTCTATGCAGGTGGAAAACTGGCTGATATTTTCAAACTAAGGGATTTAGCCACACAGATCCCATTGAAATTAATTAGAAGTGAGCAGATTATTCTCTCAGCTTGCCTTAAGAAGCCTCAAGCACAGAGAATAAATAAGAAAAGGGATGGGAGGAGGGGAAGAAAGTGAAAGCTGCATAAACCTTTTAAACAAAAAAAATAGTCCAAGCAAAATGTTCAGTAGTAACAGCTAAAAGATTTGGATGTTTTCTATAATATGATGCATACCACTACACAAAGCTTATTAAGAGTACTCAATCCTCTTGAGTTACTTTGTAAGTATGAATTACTACATAAACCTATCCTTTAGAGAATGGGCATATGCAGGCGCACAGGACAGAGGGGGAAATGGAAAAAAAAATAAAGGCAAAACACTTGTACATTGGAATCTAAGGAATTTAAGGTTATTTTTTTCTCTGTGTAGTTGGAATAAAGCCAAATATAAAATATCAGCTTTACTACTTGCAGTATAAATTCACTACAGATAAACAATGGTACTGCATATGCCTTAAAATGCTTAAGACTCCCTTTCCTTGGAAATTCAACATCAACCCATATTGACTGTATTTCCAATGGAAAGCTATGAAGAACAGGTTCCTATAAAATGCTCAATTCCTTACCCATTCAGTTGGCCAGCCAGAAGACTGCCTTTTGGTGTTTTTCCATTTCCATTTGGAGATGCTTTAATATCTTTATGTTTAGTAGATTAAACTATAAATCAAAGAGGAAACTATAAATCAAAGATCCTCATCTTTTACAATAATACTGTAGTTTCCAAAAAAAGTATCATTATCACTGAACTGATCATCTCTGGAAGCATTACCTGAGACATGGCTTTCCATTGGAAGTGATAACCGCTTTATGACAACCATCTCAGGGAAGCAGCAAACTGAGTTTTACAGGGCATTCAGTGAAATGCTGTCGCAGATGCTGTACACGTTTTGCGTGTTAATTTCAAACTCTATCCAGAAGCCTTTAAGTCCCAAGCCTCTCAGTTACCATAGTTTACTTTGAAATACACAATTTTGAATGGTCAATCAGGACCTGAGTGAAACTTTTATTTCAGTTTTGTGTTCAAAGCAGTGGAAATTTAAGTCTTTGTTCCTCTCAAAATGAGCAAATGCACCTAAAAGGTGCTCTTATCAAGAAACAGAGTCTGTGAAAAATAGGAATTTCTATGAAGAAAGAATGTAAGAGTCTCAAATTTCCTTATTCCTCACTTCTCTCCCTTATTTTCTGGATTGTTGGCAGTATTTTCTGAAACTCAGTGGCCAAAAAGAATACATATTGACATGTCCTTCTTGGCTTTCTGCGTGGATTTCTACGAAGATGTGCTCTACCTTCATCACTAGAAGCAGAAGTCCCTTCAGAGCCACAACGGCACTATCTTTAGTAGACTCCATTCACCTCTCACCTTCCACTGAAACATTATCACCATCTATGCAAAAACAAAACAAATTTACCCTAAGGAGCCAGATGTTCACTCTGCCATGGTGAATTCCAAAATACATACAGAATGGCTCAATTCACCTTTTCCTCCAGGCTCCAGGTTAAAAAAGTGTTCCTTATCACCGTCTGTCCATGTGTCTGTACTATCACAGATCAGACCTATATTCTTGGCTGTCTTTTGTGCATCACCATAACTCCTTGTGTTAGTGAATTCCAGAAGAATGTACAGGAAAAATGAATGTAAGGACAAGGAGTTGGGCCCTTCCAATTTGTTGCCCCTGTGCTTATGGTAACAGCCGGTTTTTTGAGAATAAGTGGCATGGATCCACTGGAGAAAAGTCATTTTCATTTTGTAGCATCTCAGTGTCTTTTTTCTAAAACCAAATTTCATTAGATGTGTTCTGTGTCGTTACAAAACTCTGCTAACGTTGATCTGAGTTGATATCTGAAAATCAACTGAAAAACAATTACAATTGTTATAACTCAAAGACACTTACAGGTAGCTTTAAAGGTAAGAAAAGAAGATTTTAACAGATGACATTTTGCAGCCAGTTCAAAATTAGGAGTTGAAATAAAGCTTTACATTATTCATGATTCTTTTGGAAGTTTCTTTAAAAAAAAAAAAAGTACATGTTTTACAATGTGGTCATTACATGCTGTGCTAGGTGCACTAAAAAAAAAAAAAAAAAAGATGCCATTCCTGCCAGAAAGACTTTATTATCTAGTTTTATATGTCACTCAAATGAAAACATTGTAGAATGGGGCAAGAAGAGAAAACCTTACAACAACAAACTTACACAATTTATTGGAATCTTTCATGTTTCCTGTTAGCTCAACTGCGTGTTATTTGATATTCTTGCCTGGATCATTTTCTTATTTCCCATTTTATACCATTTGGGGCAAAGAAAACTTTTGGCTGATAGGATTTGGATTGGAAGGGGTGTGTTTCTTCTGAAGAAAAGAGTAGAAAGGAGGTTTTGGCTTACAGAACTAGGGAATATATGATGGGGGGACACCAACGAAACCTCAAAGGACACAATGAGGATCCGGAAAAATTAAGGGAACCTAGAAACAAAGGCTAAGCAATGAGATCTGATAAGTAGGTCCAAACACAACTGTCCAAAGACTTTAAAGAAACACAATGCAAAGCCAGAAAAAAAAAAAACAAACCTGGAAGATGGCATCATATGGGAAGGTCAGCAACTTTTGACGAAGTGGAAGAAAACAGCATTGACAACAGGGATGAGGGGTTGGAGTATCCTGTGGAGAAAATGACTGAACTCAAAGAATGTTTTGGTCACAATGGCAGTGGTAGGTGGATTTGCAAATGGATTCGCCTAGGAAAAGTCAGAAAAACTTAAACTTCTCCAAGATTACAAAAATGACCATAGCAAATTGCAATTTATGACATCTTTAGAAATAAAAGGCCATTTTATCTACATCGATATTCAGTTTTAACACACTAAATTTGATTTTGAGCCTGTTTATGAATATTAAAAAAAAAAAAAAAGAGAAAGTGAGAGAGAACCAGACAATAGGATTGAGCAAAGGGAAAAAAGTCTGAGGATCAGAAGCAGCTTTGCAGGTCTTGGACAATATCCATATCCAGAAAAGCCGACACCATCCTTCAGAGATGCAGTATAGAAGAAAAATGAAAACAAGAAATAGCAGGAGTCTCTGGGTAGCTCTTATACAGCGGGGTTGTACGAACTGTACTTTTCTGGAATGCTTACATATCCTGAACATGCAGAGAAAGCTGCTCCAGTTTCCACTTAATGAGCTTGCTTTTTGACTTTTGTATGACCCTGCTTAAGTACTTTTTCCTTAGAAGTCAGGACTTTTACCTCTTATAAGTTTAGCAGAAAAGAATCATACAGTTTGTTGGCTCAGAAGTTTTCAGATCTATAGGATATTTGCAATTCTTTGTCATAGACTTACTGCTGTTTTAATTTTGGGCAACATACAACTTCCCTTTGCCTCTGATACCTTGTTTTTAAAAATGTACGCTTCTTCTAGTAAGATTGTAGGTGAAACTAAAAACACTCAATAATCAAATATCTTGAAATATTGACATTTAAAATGCTTCAAAAGTACTTAATTGTGGTACAAGTATGAACTTTTATTTGATGATGTAAGGATAACAGCTAGATTGGAGGGGAAAAAAGCAGAGATGAAAACAACTTGGTCAGTAAAAAAGACAAAAATTTGCAAATTTCTTTATACATTTTGCAATTTGCAGTGGCATACATATTCTTTCAACATCCTATGTACTCAAATTTCATACTTATCTTATAATCAAAACATTCCTGTCTCCGTATAGGTTTTCCTGGGCTTTTTCCGGCTTCCCACCTACCTGGCACTTGCTGGTGACCACACCACAGGATCTAGAAGACTTCCAGACTCTTGTCCAGTCTCACAGTATGGTTTGCTGAGAAGAAACAGAAAATGGTTTGAAGACAGCACACACACACATTAAAAAAAAAACCAAAACAACGAAAACAAAACCAAAAAAAAAAAACAAAAACCAAACAAACCCAAACTAAAACAAAACAGCAGAACGATGTTAGTGGAAGCAAGAAGAAGCAAGGGTACAGTGGTGGGTGGACAGGAGCACTGGGTGCAGTTCTGGGCTCCCCAGTAGAAGAGAAACATGCACAGAGTGGGCAAATTCCAACAAATGACCACTGAGATGAGTAAGGGCTTGGACTATCTCTCCTACGAGGACAGGCTGAGAGAGCTGGGACTGTTCAGAAGGTTCAGGGGGATTTTGTCCATGTATACAAATACCTGAAAGAAGGATGCAAAGAGGAGGGAGTCAGGGTCTGTTCGGTGGTGCCCAGTGACAGGACCAGAGGCCACAGGCACAAACTAAAGCACAAAACACAGGAGGCTCCCTCTGAACATCAGGAAACACATTTTCACTGTAAGAGTGACTGAGCACTGGCACAGGTTGCCCAGAGGGGTTATGGAGTCTGCATTCTTGGACATCTTCAAAAGCCACCTGGACATGGTCCTGGGAAAACCGCTCCAGGTGTTCCTGCTTGAGCATGGGGGTTGGACAAGATGACCTCCAGCAGTTCCTTCCAGCCTGAACCATGCTTCAATTTTGTGATTGAGGCTGAGAGCAGGAAGATAAAGAGGAAACTTGGATGTCAATGGAAAAAAAGGACTAGCAGAGCACCTGCAGGGAAGTGTACATCTTGTGAAGTACATAGAGTTTGCATAGAGTGACAAAGCAAATATTTGGGCTAAGATTAAGAGATCTCAAAAGGGTCAGATGTTGAAATCTCATGTGCTTCCATCAGTACTTTTAACAAAAAGGAAATTAGTTAATACAAAGAAGATATAAGATTTAGCTGCCAGTCTAGCAAATAGTGTCATGCAGTTAAAATTAGTAGGATACCAAATGAAGTAGAAAATGACTGTAGCTAAGTGATATTACTGCTCATAGCAAACAGGATTTTAAATTAATAAATATGAATATATTACCCCACTGTACATTGTGCAATAATGAGGGATGCTGATGTTACACGTGCATCAAATGTCAGACCACAGTGTGATGGAACAATTCATAGTAATGGAGAAGGATGTGCAGAAGCCTGAGAGAAGACCTCCACTAAAAGAGACACCCAGTGTGAAATCACCCCAATAATCTCATCAAAACTCTTTATTCTAAAACACATTGTGAAATCCCAAGTCACAGAAAGAAAAAAAGGCTCAAAAGAGGAAATACTTCTTAGAGTGAGAAACATTGATAGTCCCAGGAAGGGGCAGAAATGATGTTTCCTTTCAAGATGTGCAGAAAAACCTCCAGTGCCACCTAACACATATACTCTTTATCTATTTGCCATGTCTACTGCCACCATTTGGCGCCAATTCTGCAAGCAGCAGAAAGTTCAATGGTCTTAACTAGACCTTAGCACAACATTAGCCTCCATTTCTGTGGATCTGAAAACAGGACTGGCACCCCGCTTTTGAGCTTTGAATGTGGTCATATAATTCAGTGCCTTCCAAAATTTCATTTTCCAAAAGTGCAAAAAAAAATCAACACTTAAAATAGCATGCAGGAAAACCTTTGTTTTTATTCAGTCTAAAACAAGCCAGTCTAATAACCGAGGTCACCAATCTTGAGCTTCTGTGTGACATGTGGTATAACTAAATATATGTACTTATTTGCATTGATTTTTCTTGCAAGCCAATTGAATTTGCAAATCATTTCCATCTGCATACTTACATAATTTGACAACTTTGCCCATCCCCAACTAACTTATTTTTAACTTGCTACAGCTACACAGAAATGGTAAATAATTACTACTTATGCTACCTTAGTGTGCGGGGATCATTGCAATACAGTTTGCAAGTCAGACTGGACTGCCATTGGAGATTCCCTGCTCTGAGTGTTTTTGCCCAAAAAGAGTTTAAACAGCAAAGGATGACCAGAAACGAAACAGCAGCACTAAGTAGCAACTTGCCTAATGTGGTTTATCAGATTCATATCCTATCTGCTAGACCCATGATGCCTTTCAAGCCATGAACAGTTTTTCTCCTTAACTTTTGCACTAAACTTTCCTCAGTTCATTTTGTGCTATTTCTTTTTAACTTTTCAAATATCATTTGACAAATTTTGAAGATCCAAACGTTTTTCCACAGACACGTTTGTTAAATTAATTTCTAATTCAAAATGTCATGCTTTTGCACTTCATGCATTCAAAATGTCATATACAAGTGCCATGGCAGCAGACTATGGAAATCTTGGCTTGTGCAGGGAAGATGGGAAGGAATACAGTAACAGATGCTCACACATATTTATAGACTATTGTACATAGAGACAGACACACAGCAGGTAAGGCTAGGACAGAAAGGGATGCAGCTCTTCTCTGGAGCCCCTGCATGCTCATTTAAAACCACTTAAATATTACTGGGTAGAATATGAGTTTAAGTTCAGTTTCCAGTATGGATGGGAATTTCCAGTTGGACAGTCAGTGTTTACATGACTTCCTCACAATAGATCTGTTGTCTTCTGCTGACCCTCGTGCAAACCTCAGCCTCCTTCACTTGGTTGTTACCACCAGATTTGCCAATCTGCAGTATGTGGTGCAGTGGAGGCCAAGAAAACACGGCACAATTTTATTGTTTATTCCCAATGGAGCTCAAGGCCATTCCTTTGGCATCTTGCAGCTTCTCTGCATAGCTTGGTTGTCAAAAAGAGACATAAAAATTACCTAATTCCTGATCATTTGGGAAGCCTGGCAGGGTCAGTATTCTCATCTTTCTCCGCTCCATGGACACCATGCCTCTCCAAACCAAGAAATCACACCTCTCAAACAGCTCCAGGAGTAGCCTTCGGAAGATGTTGGCAAGTGGCAAAGACCATATATCAGCCCTAGGACTGGTGTGAACTCTGCCACCCTTCACCTGAAGCTACTTCAGTGTCATGGAGGCATCCCAAATATAAGTTTAGGCAGACTAGCACTCCGATAACATAAGATAAAGGTTCGGATATTAGGTTAGGAAATTATTTGGGGTGCAGTGAAAGAAGAAGAATGAGGATCCACAGCGTGCATATACGCACTCACAAGAAAAACAAACCAGAGCCCTCTCTGCCCTGTTTTGCCTATAATAGATAAACACCAGCTTACTGCAGCCAGGACTTTACACTCGTCTGCCTCAGACGAGGAATTTACACTTGCCTACCAGGCAAGGACTTACTAAAGCATATATTCAGTAACTTCTCACTCACCCACACGCGGAGGTGAGGCGCTCCCCATCCCGGGAGGTTACCTCAGACGGCTTCTCCGTCTAAGTGGAGGGACTCCGGCAGCACGGCAGACCCGCAGCTCCGAGGAGACCACACAAAGGGAGTCGCCGGTGGGAACCCCATTTATAGTCTGCTCAGATCTGACTGTGGGCATTCCAGAAGCTTCTCAGCTTCTCTACACCCCTCCCCCTCGAGTGTGGGCCTTCGAGAAGCTTCTCAGCTTCTCCGGACTGTGGGCACTCTTGGCCCCTCCTCTGCTAACGACCCTGCCCAGCGACTCTGGGTCTCCACAAAGAGCCGTTAACTGCCCCACTGAAGGCCCCAGTTCTGAGAGGGGGGTGTGCAACTGCCACACCAGTTCTCAGGGCGTGTGGGGGAGGAAAGTGCAACTGCCAACACATTCAGTCAACAGATTCTTCAGGTATGCCTTCAGGACTGAGCCTGTCCTCTCCTTTCTGCCGTCTGAAGAGGGTTCAAAGAGTGTTTAAACATTTTCTTAACACTGCTTGTTTAATTTTATCAGTCACAGGCTTTAGAAAAAAACCACATTGTTTTCAGCCAAGGGATAATCTTTAATAAAAAATGGCGTACAGTATTAAAATGCCTGAGAAGCCACTGCCTTAAGTGGTTTCATTAACCATCATTAAGATATTTTTTAAAAAATATTCTCTAGTCTGAAAGACAAGCTTAAAATGTTTACTTCTCTTAATGTAACTGAGAATTTCAGAAGGACTATTTTGGAGTCCAGCAAAGCACCTGTAAATATTTCATTTTGTAAACTGGCAGAACACTGATAAAAAATTTCCTCTTTTGTAACAGTGTTTTTCTTTTTTTCTTTTAATTCAACAACAAAATAGTCAACAATCCAGAAACTGAGGAAGCTTCTCAGTCCATTTCATCACAGCCTTGAGTGAAAATAGGATTTAGCACCCTTCCCCTTAAATACAACTTCATGGTGGCAGAGAACAATAATGCACACAGACAAAAAGTGACAACCTTCCTCACCTTGGGGCACTGCAAAACTGTATTTCACAAGATACAGAAAGATGAGAGAAAAGGTCATTTTTTGCTGCCCTTTTTGTTTCCTTTTTTTTTTTTTTTTGAATTTCTGGTCCTGAAACTCGTCCGCAAAGCAAGTCTCACGGAAGAAAAAGCGGTGACATACAAGGAGGAAAGGGAAAACATCCTTCTTTTACATGCTGCTCCAATTATTTTCATTATATTAACATTTAGACATCAATAAAACTACTACTTTGCAAAACAAGTTGATACTGAGGGTGACCCACTTGATACTAAGGGTATAGCAGCTTTCTGTAAATAATAGGTCCACAGTAGCTGTTATTTCTGTGTGACTGCTCATGGCAATTCACGGTACAGCTGGTGACAAGAGTTTGCAGAGCAAACTCATCACCAGCAGAAAAATCATGTCATAATGATCATACATCTTCCTTAAGTCTTCAAGATGGATGCGCAACATCTACAATACTTTTCCTATTATACAGGTATGCGCTATAATTCCAAACTTCTGTAATATCACAAGTGTAAACTGGACTATGTTGGTGACATAAAAATAAATGAACATAACTTTCCTGGTCTCCTGACCTTTTCTGGCTTTCACATCCTTCTTTCTACCAGTTGTATGTCAGATCTGATCCTAACCACCCCCCCCAAAAAAAAAGAAAAAGAAAAAAAAAAAAGAGTTACTAACTAAATTAAAACCAACGGAGGAATCATGTTGAAAGAAAAACTCATGAACGGTTTATAAAAACAAATGTCTATTTAAGTACATCTGTAATTAGGATGGTATACTATATATGTACACATCTGTACCTTAACATATATGCACACACTCCCCTGCATGAGCGCGTACACACTTAATTTATGCCTTCTCACACATACATGCATTTATCTGAAAATTTCAGTAGCCACTAGAAGGTAAAGAATAATCTAAGCTAAAAATCAAGAGGAAGAACTGGACCTCTTGGAGCGCTGAAGTGTTTAGGCTGGAGAAACCTCCTAGACACAAATTCATGTTCCAGCTATACCCTTGTGAGTCCACGCATAGCACTTTCTTCAACTTGTCAGTTCACAAAGGCCATCGGTCTGCAAATCCTTAGGATACAAAAAAGGTTCCCTCAGTCTTGGCCTGAACTGCCTTATTTTGGAAGTGACTACTGAGTACAGAAGTCAGGTACAGCTGTAAGACACCAGCCCAAATATAGAATCCAAATCACCACGTCCATCATGGAAATAGAAACAAAAGGCCTTGTTTGGGGTTTAAACGTGGCCCAGTCGCTAATACAACAGCACTGAGAGTTTTGTGAGGTATCTTCTACTTTTATTAACAGATTTATTCCTCCTTATTTGAATTGCCTCAGAAGACTCCAATATAAATAGGTATCGGTACCTGGGAAGGAAAACAGAGGATGAGAGAATGACCTCTTGCCTTTTCATACTGAATGCTGCAAGAGCGAAGGTATAGGAATAAATGATCAAGAAAGAAAGTGGCAGGCGGGGAGGGAAGCAAACACAAAATGAAAACAGGAAGCATACCTTTGTGGTGAGATGTTTCTGAAGTTTACAGCAAAATCTGATCCTTGTGGTTTACCGAACTCTGATCATTTTTCTTGAAGGATTAGTAGCAATTATCATTAAGGTTCAAGCATTTAACTGTGACTGCTGCAATAAATCTTATTAAAATAACTGAAACATACTTTTTTTGCATGTGGCAACCTGTCTCTGAATCACAACCATCTGTACATAGTTATTGCCTGGTGCACACAGATGGCAGCAAAACAACTATAAAGCTATACCATTCTTTAATCATAACTTCTAACACAACTAAACAAAGTGAAATTTGAGTCAGACCATTAGCATTTGAAAGACTATATGATCACTGTAATTAACAAATACACTTTAGCATCCCGTTATAAAATGTTTTATTGGTTTCTGATTGAAAAAATAATAACAACACTTGCACTGGGCAACAGCTTGTTTTAATCTTTGACAGCTCATTTAAAGAAATCATATGTTAACAATAGAATCACAGTGTTAAAGTTTTTATACTGCACACTTCCTTTGCAGATTTAAAATGACAGTGAAAGGTAGTAGAATAATTTATTCCTTCTTGCTTAAGGCACAGAATCATGAATGCTTCAGGTCAGTAACTGCAGGGCTACACTAAACCCCTGTCACTCCAAATCAGTTACAAAGTGAGCATCTGCACTCTCTGCTTAGCCTTCAAGCAAAAAAAAAAAAAAAAAGAAAAAAATCCACATTACTTACAAATGCTGGGCCTCTGAACATGAACAGCTATAAATGAAGCCAACAGGCAGATTCTCAAATGTCTTTCTTCTGCATAATACCATAATGACCTCCTAGATCCAGCACCATCTTATTAGATAGGAGATATCTACGTATTTCTACTTCAAATGCTTGATCTAGTACTGTAATTTTGAGTTGCAGAAGAAATGGGAATTTATACTAATGGCTGCCAACTGATTCAAGATTTTAAAAGTGCAATCACTGGACAGGTTTTGAGACCTGCAAGACTACTATCAAAATAATCTCTCCCAGAGAGACATATTAATATCTCCACCAGAACACGTCTCTGTTTTACCCAATAAAGCTCACTTTGTAAAATACTATTCATCCTTCGTCTCCTATTCACTTCCAAAGAAGCTATGGGCACAAAACATCTTCCAAGTTTATCACCTCACTTCTACCTGAGGCAAGACAGAGAAGGACAGGGAATCACAAGCAACTGCATTGTCATGGCTTAAAAATTTACCACTTACCATCTGACCTGCATTAACTAATAAAGCGGATGCTTTTACCTCATTACAAAAGCAAAGGCAAGGGTTTTTCCATTTGGAACAAGCTAGGGGCCTGAACATGGTCAGTTGTGTGGTTCTCTTGAGGAGAGGTAGCTCGTCAAGCTATGGTGGCTCGCTCCAAATCCATTAATGTTTCAGAAAGCATTTTATAGCATCCTCTGTTAGGCTCAGTCTTTGTGAGGATAGCTCCCAGAGAAATCAAAAAGCAACGGAAGAAGGCAGCAGGTCCCCAGATTAAGGCTGCTTATACTATGTTGTGAGACTGTCAAAGCACCAGATGAAAATGAACAAATTTAGATTTAAAGTACTTGAATAGGCTGCCTTGGTATTTAAATGGATGGTTAAAGTATAGATCAGCTACAGAAACATTTCATAGAATATACAAAAGAAGTTTCATTATTAAATAATTCACCGAAATGTCTACAACATTTGTCTTTTACAAGCACCTTGTTCTTGCACAGTATTAAAAAGGCACACGTTCATCTCAGTCCTCTGCCAGTTCCAAGTACAAATAATAGGAGACAGATGTGGCGAATGTATATGTACCTTGTGAAGCATAATAGCGATTCCTTGATGTGCTTAGGGTGAGCAATTGCCCTCCCTGGGGCATATTTGAACTGTTTGAGATTCTTGCTGCCAGCTACACAGCTTGCTACCTGTCAGGAACAGGAATTGGCAGAAAACAGCTGGTAGAAATCAATGGATGTGCCAGTTCTGGTTCATCCAGCAGAGATACTGTGGAACAGTGCCGTAACTCTGATAGGAATTAGGCAGCACAAGCACGTTTTATTTGCACATAGCTTCAGTGCCTTCTCAGCCAGGGAATATTAAGGTTCAAATGACGTTAAGTGATTATTACATTTTAAGACCCGACATTCACGTAACAAGTACTACAAGAAGTCGATTGTAAACAAGGAAAAAAAGCAGTTGCTCAAGAAGGTATGCCACAAATCCCATTGTGAGTCTGCAACAAGACATGTCAGCTGTGCTATTGGATGTGTCATTCCTGGGAACATGAGTG
Organism: Caloenas nicobarica; assembly: GCF_036013445.1. Lineage (NCBI taxonomy): Eukaryota > Metazoa > Chordata > Aves > Columbiformes > Columbidae > Caloenas > Caloenas nicobarica. The sequence continues at coordinate 82,156,233 of NC_088284.1, read as the reverse complement.
AAGAGCTCAGGGATGTTGTATGTCTTTAAGGACAACAACTGCCATGTGAATGAATGGTCTAACCCAACGCTCCAGAAAACAAGCACATGAATAAGGAGACCAGCCTGCCTTGGTGGGTAACTCACCGCAGAGTTCCAGTGCAAAGGTGCAGCACACAGGAGGACAAAGCAGAGACTCTCTACAAAGAAGAAATCTGGAAACATTACCTGGGCATGGTGTTAGCAAGTTGCTGTGAAAAATCCATCATAACTGGAGACTTGCAAGGAATGTCAAAGGCAAAAAGAACAGCTTCTGCTGGTACATCAGCAGTACACGGCTGTACAACAAAAAAAGTGGGAGCATTGCTCAAGTGGGTGGATGATTTCTGAGAGCAGACACAGATAAAGATGAGGTAGTCAGTGCTGTCCTTGCCTCAGTGATCACCAGCAATATTTCCCATGTTTAGTTTCCTCCGTGTTTAGTTAGAGGCAGGGTTCCGAGAGAAGAACTAAGAGCTGTGGATGAGGATTGAATCAGAGACTACTGGAGAGAACTTGATCCCTAGAAGTTCATGGGACTAGACAAGATGCCCCCAAGAGAAAGTTGAAAGAACTGATTGAGGTCCTTGAAAAGCCACTCTCTATCATCTTTGAAGGGTGATGGAGAAGTTACAGCCATCTTCTAAAAAGGCCAAAATAGGAACTTCACAGTCAATCAGCCTCAATCCATCAGGAAATCATTTAACATATTGGAACACATTTCTGGTCTTGCTACAGAGAATAAGGTGATGGGGAAAAATGAGCATGGATTTACTAAGGATATATCATTCCAAACCAAGCCTATTGTTTTCTATGACAAAATAATTGGTCCATGGATATGGGAACAGTAGTAGGCGTTGTTCACCTCAACTTCAGGAAGGCTTTCAACTGACTTCTCCAGTATTCTTGCATTCCAATTTAGGATGTTATGGTTTGGGTAGATGGAGACCAGACGATTGTATGGTTGGGTTCAGAGAGTATTCCTCAATGAGTTCTACCTGGGTGTTAATAACAAAAGAATTATTATCACAGTGATATCTTTTGATATCTACCCTGTTCAACACCTTTACCAATGACCTGGAGGAGACAATGGACCACACCCTCTTCATGGCTGAAGACACCAAATCAGTGGCTTCAGATTATAAGCTTGAGGACAGGGCCATCATACAGAGACAATTAAGACAGGATGGAGTTAACAGCCTATAGAAACCTTATGAAATTCAGCAAGGCCAATATAGGCTGGGGACTGACTGTCTGGCCAGAAGCTCTGCTGAAAAGGATCTGGGGATCCTGGTAAACAGCAAACTGAACATGAGTCAGCAGTGTGCTGCAACAGCAAAACAAGCCTACTGCTTCCTGCGCAGTAACCACAGCAGCATAGCCAATAGATCAAGGAAATGACCGATTCGCTTCTACTCAGCACTTGTTAGACCACATCTGAATAATACATCCAGCTTTGGGCCCACTCAGAAAAGATTAATGTTGATTAAAGTGGAATGCTTTACCTGGAGGGCCACAAAGATAGTCAGGGGCTGGATGGAGCACATGTCTTGTCAGGACATGCTGAGGGAACCAAACTTGTTCAGAGTGTGGACTTAGATGCACTTAATATCAGCCTTCCAGTACCTCCGTAGAGGTTATCAGAGAAATCGCGGAGGCAATAAGAAGCAAGGAAAATAAATTGAAGCAAGAGAGGTTTCAATTGGATATAAAAATCGTAGAATGGCCTGAGTTGGAAGGAGTCCACAAGGATCATCAAGTCCAACTCCTGTCTCTGCATATGACAAGACCAAAATTCACACCATGTGTCTGATGGTGTTGTCCAGTCTCTTCTTGAACACTGTCAGGCTTGGGGCCATGACATCTCCCTGGAGAACCTGTTCCAGTGCTCCACTACCACCTAGGTGAAGAACCTTTTCCTAATGTCCAACCTAAACCTCTCCTGGCACATCTTCCTGCCATTCCCTTATGTTCTTTCATTTGTCACCAGAGAGAAGAGCTCAGCCCTGCCCCTCCTGCTCCTCTGCTGAGGAAGCTGCAGACTGCAATGAGCTTTCCTCTTAGTCTCCTCATCTCCAGGCTGAACAAACCCAGTGACTTGAGCCACTCCTCATACGGCTTCCTCTCCAAACCCTTCACCAACTTTGCAGCCTCCTCTGGACACTCTCCAATAGCTTTATCTCCTTTTGCCCTGTGTCCCCAGGCCTGCACACAGTGAATGCTCCAGGTGAGGCTGCACCAGTGCAAGCAGAGTGGGACAATCCCCTCCTTGCCCGACTGACGATGCTCTGCTTAGAATCAAATAACGGTTTGGGTTGAATCACAGAACAGTTTGGGTTGGAAGGCACCTTTAAAAGGTCATCTAGTCCACCCCTGATGCACCCCAGGGTGCTGGATACGCCCAAGACATGGGTCCTTCTTGGCTGCTGGGACACTGTTGGCTCATGTTCAACTTGCCGTTGACCAGAAACCCCAGATCCCTCCCTGTAGAGCTGCTCTCCAGCATCTCATCTCCCAGTCTGTATGTACAGCCAGGGTTGCCATGTCCCAGGTGCAAAATCCAGCACCTTGTTGAACTTCATGTGGTTGGTGATTGCCCAGTTCTCCAATTTGTTCAGATCCCTCTGAAGAGCCCCTCTGCCCTCAAGAGTGTCGACAGCTCCTCCTAATTTTGTGTCATCAGCAAACTCACTGAGCAATCCCTGAAGTCCTGTGTCCAAGTAATTTATAAAGACATTGAAGAGCTCTGGTGCTAAGATGGATCCCTGCAGAACCCGCCAGTGACTGGTCACCAGCCCGACATAACTCCATTTACTAGAACCCTTTGAGCCCGGTCCGTCAGCCTCACTCACTATATTGTGTTTTTATCCAGCTGTGTGCTGGACATCTTGTCCAGGAGGAGACTATGAGAAACAGTATCAAAGGCTTTACTGAAATCCAAAAAGGTCACGTCGACAGGCTTCCTTTGGTCAACTAGGTGGGTAACCTTGTCGTAGAAAGAAATTAAGTTGGTCAGGCAAGACTTTCCCCTCACGAACCTCTGCTGGCTGGGACCACTGACTGCATTTCCATTCAGATGTTTTTCAATAACTCCCAGAATAATTTTCTCTATGATTTTGCCAGGAACAGAAACGAGGCTGACAGGCTTGTAGTTGCCAGGGTCATCCCGGTTACCCTTCTTGCCAACTGGGACAACGTTTGCCAGCCAGGCAATATCTTTCACCACCAGGACAGTCAAGCAGTGGAAAAAGTGTCCCAGAGAGGTTGTACAGTATCCACCCTTAGAGGTTTTCAAGACCTGGCTGGATTAAGCCCTTCACAACTTTGACTTTACAGCTGCTTTTTTAACAGGAGGTTGTACTAGATGACTTCTTAAGATCTTTTCCTACCTGAATTTGTGCCATAAACCTGTAAGAAATTAACCATCTCATGGTTAAAAATGTAAAGAAGAACTAAAACAGCTTCACGACATATCTGTCTCTATACATTGGATGGACAGATAGACATCTAATCTATCTGTCTATATACAAAATACATGTTTGTATTACTATATTAAAGCCTTCTGGTATTCAGATTTTGTGTCTACAAATTGGTTTAGTATGACAGAGTAAGGTAGCTTTAAAAAGAGGAGGATGAATACCTGAAGACAGAGGCAAAATTTATTTTACAATATTTTCAGCCACATGGAATTCTCTTCCCCATCAAATGTAAACACACTGCATAGGCCCCACACTTCTGTACTCTAGAGCTGAAAATGTCATTATCACACATGATATGATAAAAAAACCAACATCTGCACATTGAAGGAGGAAAAAAAATTGGTTACTTTAAAAGAAAAAAAGAAAGAGAAGATTGGATCAGAAGTTGAGGGGCCAGGGGAAGTTTGAGGAAACACCACGATGGGGAATATTTGGAAGTTAAATGTACTGTACCATTTATATCACGGAAGTTACAGGTTTAATCAAACTCAGTCAGGCAAGCCAAAAGCTAGAAAGAATAATTAAGGTACAAAAAGAGGACCTAGACACATCCCAGCTGAGTCTGGAAGCTAAGCACAAGTTCTCATTAATAATGTTAAGCATGCAACGAAGCCACTGCCTTTCACATTAAACAGACTGAGCTAACCTGATGCTAGTTACACCATCTCTGCCACAGCTTTGGTTGAACGAGTATCTCTGCAAATCCTCAAGAGACAGTCCTGATAAAGAACATTAGTGTGAAAAAGACACCAAACAGCTATTTGGACAGATCTTTTTATGGATACGCAAACACCAAAACCACAAATACAAGCACAAGGAAAATAAAATCATGGAGGATATAAGCTTTTCTACATTCAATGTAGAAATATTTCTGTCTGTCCAGAAGGAAAATGAAAAATAACAGCAGCGATTTACACTGAAATACCACTATTACAAGACATCCAGAGCTAAAAGCTTGATTGTCTGCATTTTCAGCAAAGCACTATGGTTCTAAGGAGTCAGCTGTGATGGGATTCCTGTGGATGCACATGCAACGTTCTGTTAAATCTACATAACCAATGCATTTTGTCTTATCTACAAAGAACTCAAGTTACTGCAGCCTAACTCACCAGTATGTAAATATAGATTCAGTGTTAATAACACAAAGATCTCAAAGTCTGCCTAGATAAGACTATATTTTTTAAATTTTTTTTTGGTAGCTGAACTTTACTGTAATGATTGTCAGTTGACATCTGGGAGCTAGAGTACCCACTCACTTAAAACAGAGCCCTAAACTTGACTAACCAGGCCCTCCTAGTTTGAAATAAAATAATTTGGTGCAGAGAACACATGACAAGCTTTGTCTCCCAGCCAGAGTTTGAGTAAATTTATAAAGAGCATTGACAAATGAAATCAGGTAAGAGAAAGATTTGTTCACTTTGCCAATTTTATTTTTTATGGTTTACAGATGGATTAACAGGTCTCTATTTTACCATGCATGTCCTTTAAGAAAATAAAACTCTCAAAGTCACCAGAGCCATAAATAAGTATTGTCAAAATACTGTTCAGAAACAATGAAAAACATAATACAAACCATGTGCAAATAAAGGCAGGTTTTTTTATGTAACTGTTGCCTGGTCTTCAGAGATCACTGAAATACCATCCAAATTGGAGGATGGAGCACAGCATCTTCTAACCGGACATGATAATGTAACAATAACAATCAGGACACTATGATGGTTTAAAAGAAAATAGGAATCTACTTTTTAATAGACTAGTGAACCTAGTAAGAGTAATCTGGTGAAAGGTAATGCCCTGTGATATGCAAGAGGTAACAGTAGTTGCTCCCAGCCTCAAAATCTTACAATTAGAAAAAGTTATATTTTGCTGAAAATAAAATTTTTATTTAATACTACAGAAGACCAGGGTTTTCATTTATGTTTTGTTAATGTGAATCACTGAAAATCCAGCACTATTTGTGATCAGGCTGCTATTCTATGTTTTCATCCAAAGTGTACTATATTTAATACTAAAGTGCCTCCCAGTCACCATGCCAACGCTTCTCTGCTTTTGCATCCTTTGATACCTGTTATTCTATCATGACCTCCACAGTCAGTCCAGCTTAATTACGCTTCTGTCCTTCTATGCCTTCTTTTATAAAGATCCTTATCTCCTTCTGATACCACCCATTGCACCTTTTTCCCTTCCTCCATTAGCAAAAGTTTTGTCTGCAAATAATAGCTCCAATTAAGGTGAAAAGCTCATACTACTCAAAAAATGATTTTGCAGATGTGTCTGATATCTCCTAAGGTAACCACATGAAGTTACAGGAACTTCTTTTGTCTCATCATCAGCACATTACCTTCAGCAGCTATTATTTCCTTTCCATATTGTAGAACTGATGTGAACAGAATACGGTTTCTGTTTGTTTCGTGGGCTATCACTTCTATCATTTGAAATCATGTGAACTCACCAGAGCTATGCTGATTTATTCTAGTTGACAATCTGGGCCTAAAATACAGCATGGATGTCTCTGTTTTTTTCAGACAAACAGGGAAGTATGATGAATTAACTCATGTAATCCAGCATTTAGTTCTCCCAGGCGATTAGAAACATCTTGCTGAGACTATAGCTTCTGATGTAGGGAAGAAGACATTCATTCACTGAAGAATTGGAAAGAAGAATACACACTAGCACCCTGCATTTTACAAGTTCTGGAATGAATTAATGTCATGAACGAGAACATAAAGCTCAGTAGTCTTGTAAGTCAAAGTTACTAGCCTGTAATTGAGAAAAAAAGAAAAAAAAAAAGATCATGTGAGGCACTTAAGTTTGCAGAAAACATCCCTTGACTGGTTTATATATGGGGATTATGTGCATCATTCTCTAGCAAATCGAACCACTATAGGCTAGGTATAATACAGAAAAAGGGTTTTCTTTCTGTTAGCTCATGGAGTCAGCAATGTGTGCCTGAAAATCAACTGCTAGGGAAGCCATCTGTGAACTCTCTGCTAATAAATATATAATATAAGCTTTTCAGGAACATTCCTTTCTTGGAAACAGACGGCAAATTTCTTCCATTTTAAGTTTTATGCTTTTCTGCAGAATTCTTTCCAACATTAAAAAGAACTTCAGATATTTAGTCTGATGATGAATTATCATAATTCAAACTTTCCAGGAATCATGTAATCTATTCAGTGTAAGAAACCATCTCCTCTGTACGAGGAAGCCTTTTCTTTTGGGTAACCTTGACCCGGTTTGGGTTATTGTCTAAATAATTTGAATAATAGGCATTTGGAGTTCATCCACTTTCCCCCTTCTCCTCCACATTTTTTTACTCGTACTTCTACTAGATCTGAACCTTTCTAGGCTGGCAGAGAGAGCAGATCAAAGTCCTATAGTTTCTGGATCACTAGCAGAGTGAAGATATTCACATTTACTTTTCCCATCAGAATAACAACCATTGCTAAAATAGCAGCTCTAATATTATTTCCTGAAATTCATCGGTATTCACTTAGTGTGTTCCATGCCTAGAGAAAAATTGTTGTGTTGGTTTTTTTGCCAAGAAGAAAAATTTTTGTAATAGTTACTGAACATTAGCAGCAACAGCACATGGAAACTGATCCAGGCTACACTTCCCAGTCACTCCAATAACAGCCAGCCAGTCTTCAGCTATGAAACTCCTCTGACAGAGGATCAGACTAACTTCAAATACCTTCAGTAAAATCTTCTCTACATTGTGATTTCTTCAGAGACAGTAAAACAGGACCATTATTTTCAGAAAATACTCAGAGGAAAATAAATTAGAGGTGACCATCCTGATATATTTTTTTTCACTCTTAATCACTCTGCTAAGATGTGACTACAAGAAGAAGAGAGACAGAGAGAAGGGGTTCTCTTACACATCTGCCCATTCCTGGTTTTTTATTATTCTTTGTTGAAGTCCCACAATGGGTTTCAAGAGTGCATGTCTTTGAGCAACCATCCCACCACAAAACACACTCCTCCATGGCTCACTGTCTGTTGTATGACATGTTCAAAGCTATTAATCTGAAACATGCAGAATTTAGCCTATTTAAACTTTGAAGTGATGATCTTAATCTGTACTCGAGAAGTGGGCCCATGCAAACCTCATGAGGTTCAACAAGGTCAAGTGCAAGGTCCTGCCCCTGATGGGGGCAATCCCTGGTGTCAGTCCAGGCTGGGATGCAGGGATGGAGAGCAGCCCCCAGGAGAAGGACTTAGGGGTACTGGGCTGAGAGATTGGCCATGAGCCGCCATGTGCGCTCGCAGCCCAGAAGCCAATGGTGCCCTGGGCTGCATCCCCAGCCCCGTGGGCAGCAGGTCTGGGGGGATCCTGCCCCTCTGCTCCGCTCTGGTGAGACCCCCCTGCAGTGCTGGTCCAGCTCTGGGTCCTCAGCACAGGACACACATGGACCTGCTGGAGAGGGGCCAGAGGAGCCACAGGAATGATCCGAGGCTGGAACAGCTCTGCTGGGAGGACAGGCTGGGAGAGCTGGGGTGTTCAGCTGGAGAACAGAAGCTCCAAGGACACCTTAGTGCGGCTTTTCTGCGCTTAAAAGGGGCCCATGAGAAAGCTGGGGACAGACTTTTCAGTAGGGCCTGTTGTGACAGGACAAGGGGTGATGGTTTTAAACTAAAGGAGGGAGATTCAGGCCTGATATGAGGAGGAATTGTTGCCCCTGAGGGTGGTGAGAGCCTGTCCCAGGTTGGCCAGAGACGTGGTGGATGAACCATCCCTGGAGACATCCCAGGCCAGGCTGGATGGGGCTCTGAGCAACCTGAGCTGGTGAAGATGTCCTTGCTCACAGTAGGGCATTGTTCATGGTAGGGACTTTGAAGCTTCTATGATTCTATGATTCTATACTGCCTTTAATTTACGACAATCTCAAGGATCAATAGCAGTGTCCTCTTCCACCTCCTCATACCCCTTGAAGGAGAGCAGACAGTTTTAATGACATTACCAAGCAGACAAAATTAAAGATTTTTATTTATTTTATTTAAATTTTAATTTAAAGGCATAACAGTCTTGCTTGACTAAGGGAAGGTTGATGAAGGATTAGCTGGGTTTCTAAGTGAGAAGCAGACTGCAGCTTACAGCTTTTGGAACTCTTTGGGCAGATGCTCAGCTCGAAGGCAGACAGCTCTGAAGTCACTCTGCAGGCAGCCTGGGTATCCTTGCAAGGCTGTGCTTCCCATGCTGTCAATGCATTAGGAACAGCTGCTCCTGTTCCTGGTCAGAAAGTCACCTCCTCTGCGAGAATGGAAGAAAAATTTATATATCTGGATCAAAAGACACTTTCTCCTTCAAACCTCTTCTGCTCACCAGCTGTAATCTCCCTGGTAGCTGTAAATAGCTTTAGCAGATATCATAGAGCAAATGTGCTCCAGCAGAACTACCCAACAGGTTTTTGTAGCTCAAGGCAGTTGAAAGGGAGCTGAGGTTTCTGTGGATCCCGACCCACTGAAGTCAGCAGCGCTATCAGAGCAGCCTACACACAGGTCTTTGAGCTACCAGAGCAAACTCCTCACTGTTTTCCCCAGGAAGTACAAGGGAATGCATGCGTGCAGTTCCAGAAATCAATTCCTGTGCTGTAAATTGTTTTGTTTTCTTGTTTTACCTTATTCTAGTTGAATAGCCAGCCCACAGGCATGATGAGATAACGTTAGTGCAGGATTTCCTTGCTCCAGAGATACTTAAAACTAATCAATGAGGTTTCTCTGACAAAAGCAGTGGGCTTTTTTTCATTTGTTTTTTGCCTTTACTTTTTGCTGCAGAATAGCCTGCTGCATTTTTAGGTGAGGTGGCAGCAATCAAAATGACTGTGTTACATCTCCAGAAGCATTCTTATATCTCTCTCAAGTAGACACCGCTGTGCAAATGCATGCAGAGCCACTTTGGATTTTGGTAATGAGCCGAGTTCTCCCACAGTTCTCCAAGTAAGTGTTACTAATTTCATTGTGAAAATATAAAAGTCCAGTACAAATTGCTATTTTGACATAACTGGTAAAGCGAAGAGTGGTGTCTCCCTACCATCCCTAATTTTCCTCTCTTTCTATTTCACTTACCAACCCAAACTATTCTATAACTTTCTGATTATGTTATTCTATTTTTGTTACCTCTTTCTCACTTCTTCTCTATAATTTATTTTAAATTCTTGTTCTTCAATGAATTTAAATGTTAATTTTTTAATTTAAAGGAAGCAAAACTTTTTAGGACCTAATTTTTTGCAGTTCCTTAGAATTCCTGCCCTGGTTTGATTCATAACTTCTTCAAACATAATCTACAAAGACAGCAAAGTCACAACCTGATCTGCAAAAGTACCATAGATCTCCACTCATTTACATATCCTTAGAAGCAAAATATCTAATTAAGATTATTTGGGTCATTTTGTAATCCGTAGTTAGCTGAGATAATTACTTGCCAAACCAGGGTAATCAAGCTAAAGTATTGTCAATTTTTCTTCCCATCATTAAACCTAATTTTATATAGCACATGTAATATATATTAAATAGGAAAAAAAATTGAAAACTTTCAGGTAACACAAGAAAACAGAGACACTATTAGAATACATATAGATAATATACACATTTTTCTTTCACAGAAAACTAAAGGTTTTATTTCCTACCAAGCTCTTTGCTGAAGCTTATTTATATTATAATGCTTTTTACCTAAATAATTTAGAAGGCCTTTATTAGTATTAATTTCCAAAATAATTGTGGAAGTTCGGGAATGGAAGTAAGTACTCATTTTGTTCACAAAGAAATCTGGCCCTCCAGGTGGAGCGTAGCTGCTGTGTGACAGTCTAAATCAGGGACACTGGAACCAATTTCGTGGACTATCAAAGGGTTGGACCAGGACCAGTGTTTATTTCTGCATATTTTACCTTCACTTAGATGTAACTTGGTTCTTGGAAATGTTGGGCACATACCCAAGCACCTTGGGGATCAAGCATGACCTACATCCATGGTTCCTTACCTGGGAGGAGGGAAGGGCGAGAACATGGCCCAAAAATGTGGGTGTGAATTTCTTTGGGACTGCTGCTGGGGGCAGAATGTGGATATTCTGCTAGTCTTCTCCACTGCAATTTACAAAAAGGCAGGAAGAGGATACCAAAAAAAGTAGGAAATGTCTGCCTCAGAACTGAATTTACAGTGTAAGAGCATCATGGATTTAACGTCAGTGTCCTGGAGAGGATTGAACACCTAGCAGCTCTCACGTTGCTTCTGATGAGATGTTGTATGTATAGGTCCAACGTAAATAGATCACATTTGCAGTTCTTATGCCCTTATAACTTCCATCTTGCGGTTTCTAAGACTCTAAGTGAAAGTACAGATTGCTGGAAGAGCTTGATTTAATACACAACAACCTGAATGAGAAAGGGTTTAGTTGCTGTAGCCAGGCAAAGATTTATCCAATTGAAGGATGAGACTAGATTTTCATTGACATGTCTGTCTCCTATGCACGGAATATATTCATCGTAGTTTACATAAAATTATTCCATTCCATTAGAAAATCATATTCCTACCCAGACGGCAGTTCTGATTCAGACTGCACAGTTTCAAGAAAGCAGATGGGAAGAGAGGATCTTAAACCTCTGGAATTATCCCAAATATACTGTACGCCACAACTGGGGAAAAAAAAAAAAAAAGGAACTAAAGGGTAAGGCAACAGCCAGATAATGGAGGGCTCAAGAGAAGTGAATTCGGCCACAGAATGACAAAGCCAATGTAAAGTCAACATAAACTCTAAAAACAAAAACAAAAAACATATATCTATAAAGCTTATATGTCTCTACTTGCCTTAAAAAAGCAATGCCAACATGATCAGGATATGAGAAAGAATAAGGACCTTTAGCTGGTGTATGATATTGTTTATTCATAGATAACAAAGCACTTCACTAGCAAGAGCGGGTAGGGGGCTCTTCCTAATTTACGAAAATACTAATTTATCAAAATCAAAACGTTTGGTGAGAACATGTTGGTTGTTGCTTAATCCCAATAAAACTCAGAAGAATCTGCCTGGCTTCCCACCAACCTGTTCATCTGTCCTCATGGCAACTCGTCAGACAGACTGCTGCAGACCCCACACGTCCAAGCTCTTTGCCCTTTGTCATCCCAGGAAAATCACACTGCACAGGATCCCCAAATCCTTGGGTTTTCTACCTGGCAGGTGATTGGAGATGACCCAAGAAGCTGCAGAAACGCTCTCAGTATTTCACAATGAAATGTCACTCTGACCTTCTCTAAGTAAAATGTCAGAATTTTCATTACGTGGAAAATTTCAAAATGTCATTTTTGTTGCAGTTCTGAACGATACTATTTTTAATTTCCAGAGGACAGGAATTCCAGTGTCTGTTTAGCACCAGTCAGTACACATTCTCTTTCTAGAGAAATGTGGGCTTACTGACTTATTGTCTAAAGTTTTAACGACTTTTCTAAAGTAATGAGAGAGTGAATCAGAAGCCAAGCACACAATTCCAAGTTTTATGCTCAAAAAGTAGTCCAGCTTTTGCAATTTCTTTGTATTCAGAATAATTTTCCATAGCTTTCCTAACATTGCCCAAGACCACCTTAACTTCGTCAATAACACTAGATCAGTTTCAAGGGAGGCGAATTCTAGTAACAGTCTAAATTTTTTCCTGTAAATTTTTCATAACAGTAGAGGAGTTAAACAACAATCATTTCGTCTGCTCATGGTTGGAAAATGTGTCACATCATTGGCATCATTCCAGTTTGTAACCAAAATATCATGCTCAAACCATTTTAAAGATCACGTATTTTAACTGGCTGAATTAACATAAATATGCTCGTTCCCAAGATATGAAATTATTTAATTGCCAGATTCAGGAGACAAAGCAAGCTGATGAGAACGCACAGAAAGTGATTATTTGACCTCTCTGGCCCCATGCAACCTGTCTACTTGATGAAGTCTTGGGTTGGGAGATACAACATCTTTGCCACCAGACCTGATATACAAGACAAGGACAGCATAATGCCTGGTGAATATTAATTTTTGAAGAGACTGCCACATTATCATTTGTTGGCATACTTCCAGCAGGACTCAGCTATTTCAGCATTTGCAGCTCCTCCAGTTAGTATTCTTTGCTATCCATCCTGAACAGATGTTATTACCAAGATTATCTATAGTTCTGTCTTCTTTGCTGATTGAATGGGAAGGTTTGGAAGGATGGGCACTTTAGGCAACAGCAACACTTGTTTTTGTCTACTCAGGCCTTAATCAGTTTTATTCTTCATCACCTCTTTTTCACATTTCCTTTCTATCTGCTGTTGGCTTAATTTTTTTTTTTTTTCAAAAATATAAAAGGGGGGCTATGAACATCACTTTGCCCCTTCCATTTGTTGTTTCAGTCTAAATTTCTGAAGTCTCATAAAGTGCTGCAGCACTTTGTTGTTTTGTTTGGATTTTTTTAACCTACTCCTTTTAAGCTACTCTCACTCATCCCATCCAGTATCATCACTGTCATACAGATAATAGACAAGTGAGGGACCACATTCTGTTCTAAATACCTCCAGATGAGGTTGTGTTCATGCAATAGAAGAAACAGTGTAAAAGGAATTGACAAGGGATGTGGAAGATGGCTGGGGCTAGGCAAAAAAACACCAGAATGAGACAACCAGTACAAGGAAGTATTTTGTCACTGCTCTGATGTACACTTTCTGAAGCAGAACAAGAGAAAACTTGTCTTTTTGAACTGTAACTAACAATAGTATCAAGACACAACTTCCAAAACACAGAAGAGGGAGAGGCAGAAGACAGTTTTGCAGAAACATAATTGTACAGTTATAAGCCCAGTTTGCACATATCAGTCATACAAAGGCATGAGGAAACAACCAAAAGGCTTCTAAATGCAAATAATTTGCACATTCACCTACTTGTTCTGTGGGAGGTACTTGGTCCACTGTGAATGCAATGCAAGTCTTATTTACAGTTTTGCTTCATGCTTCAGAAATTCTTTTAAAACCAAGCTGTACCAAATGTCTAAAATTACAGAAAACTAGGTTCAGCAGCAACACTACAGCTTGAATGGACTCTCGAAGAGGAATGAAAGCATCAATTTTTACTGCAACCCGTCAAATATGTACTACAGAGGCATATGTGTTTCTCTTTCTTTCTTCCTGTGCGAACAATCCAATCAACGAGGCTTTCCCTGCCTGATTCCCCCTCTCCTATCTCTGAATGGACTGTCATAGAGGCACTAGAATTTGCTGCAATTTCTATCTTCTTGTTGCCACAAAGATAATAATTTTCTCACCTATTAATTTCCAATGAGACTCATGAGAGTCCAAAACCTCCTGTAGCCTTGTTTTGGGATGTGCACTTCTCGACACCCAGTAACTGAATGCCTTCCTATTGAGATTGCCCAGTACTGTTGATGTTCATGACATTCAGCATTCCAGTATTTTGTTTGCTCACCCTTAGAAACAGAATATAGTTAGATTTCACAGCATTTGAGCCGACGTCTGCTGGGTTTCAGAGGACACTGCCAGGCTTATCTCTTAGAATTTGCCTTTTCATCACAGGGTCTGGGTCATGGTTGTAGTTTTGCTGCCAAATTTAACGTACATCTTACATGTGTTCAGGAGAAAATGAAAGATTATATTATGTTCATAATAAGACAACTATGCCTTTCTTTTCTCATGAACAGAAGATATGCAGAGATGGGACGCATACAGGATGAAATAAAGTTGCTTTGATAAACAACCACAAAGTCAGGAAAATGAAAGGGAAATATAAATTTGTAAAATGTATGACTATATCTGAGTCATGTTCCCAGTTCCATTTCTGAAAGTGAAATATTGATTTGTATGACAATTAAAAACACATCCAGTAGAAGACTTTCAGAGAGCCTGTTCCCTGATTTGGGGAATTGATTGCATCCCTAACTTTCAGGATATGCATGCATACATTGAACAAGATATAAATGTTATACTGGCTCTCATGTATTCCTCACTAATAAATAACTAATGAAAATTAATTTTCCTTAATTATGTATTACGAAATAAACAGATCTTTAAAATGTAGGCAGAGCCAGTGAATAAACTGGTATTACAAAACCATAAATACTCCTGGCCTATGATTAACCTCGGAACCAATTGAGTGCAAAAATTGACCACTCAACCTGTGTGTTAAAACTAACCAGAAAAAGAAAGAAAGAAAAATGCTGTGTTTTGAGTCACCTTTTTCCCCCTCTGTACTAGAAATACTAGGAAGGTAAAGTGTGGGTTTTGGTTTTTTTGGGTTTTTTGCATTTGGCCTCAAAAATATGTTTTTCTCTGCTCGCTTTCTCACAGTGTAAGTAATATATATCTTTGGAACAACTTCTATTAGAAAATACAAAGTATTTTCCTCAACTGAGAAACGTCATCTCAGTCTTGCCTTTTCAGACTTAGACATTGGCTTATCCTTAATATTATGTTATCTGCTTGTGCTTGAAGCCCCACAGACTCAGACACCAGTGATGTAATGCCAGCAGTATAACACAACAACATTAACATTTTATATTTTTAATCACACGTCCCTATTTTCACTTCTACTTTACAAGCTGCGGAATGATTTTTGCCACCTGCCAGAATCGCACACACAACAGCAGTCCGACAGCTCTTTAAAACCTGCAGCCTCACCAAGCCGAGTTGAGAAATACCAAGTAATGCCGGTGATGTTATGTCTAGTCCATTAATATAAGCGCTTCTTTAAGTTGCCCTAATTACTTTTGACCAGAAACATATTATTTTTTATTGCCTGCGCTGCGGGCAGGGGGTGCCTGCAGCAGCTCGGCTCCCCGCGGTGTGGGAGGGTGGAAGCTCTACCTGTCCCCAGCTTTACCCTGCACATCAAGGGTTCACAGTAGAACGGTCCTGACACTGACCTCTCAAAGACCCAGCAGCTGAAACAGCCTTAACAAGGTATTAACACAGCAACGTGCCCCGTAAACTATTACCAGCTGCGGGCTGGGGAGGGGAGTGGGAGCAAGAAGGTGAGAGGAAGGGAGAAGGGCGGAGAGAGAAAGAAAAAGAGGAGAGAAAAAAAGGGAAAAAATGAGAAAAAGAGGAAAAAAGGGAGAAAAAATAGGGGAAAAAAGCGAATGGGGGAAAGAGGGGAAAAAAAGAGAAAAGGAGGAAAAAAATAAGGAGAAAAAAGGAAAAACAAAAATTGGGGAAAGAGGGGAAAGAAGGAGAAAAGGAGGAAAAAAACAAGGAGAAAAAAGGAAAAACAAAAAGCAGGAAAAGAGGAAAAGAGGCTGTTTTACAGCTGGATGATTCTTGGCATGTTCTTTTAACCTCTTTTCTGTATTTACCTTGTACTTGCACGTCAAAGTGTCCTGAGCTACGCCTTATACCTTTATGTCTTGCAGTGCCTGATCTGGTTTCTCTGCCAGGTCCCACCAAACCACACCATGCTGCTTTAGCAACAACAAACACACTTAAAACAATGCCAGAGAAAGTAGATTTTATTTGCCTTAATTACGAGCAGCTAGCAGCCTGCTGAGCAAAGAGAGAGAGCGGCAAGTGGGAATATGCCAGCCCCTGCACAGTCCCGTTAGTGTTTTATGAGTCTAGTGCATCGAAAAGTACGCTGCCAGTGTAATCCAAATTTACAGTTGGTGTACCTGCAATATATTAATTAGGGTAGATTTACTTCATTGGTGATACTCCCTTTGGGACTCTTTGGGCTACACTGCTATGCTTATCAGAAACACCTCAAAAACAGAATCTTAATTTCATTTTGCATTCAGTTGAGCGCATACACCACTCACGATGCAGCTGTGCTCAATGTGGGGTTGTTGCTACAGTGCCCAAAAATGTGTTCCAGCCCGTAGACCACCTGTCGCAGATGTACAACTGAACTTCAAGGACAACCCACCCAGAAGGTAGAGCCGCTGGAATAGTGGCAAATGCTGTTACCAGAACTCAAAACGTTAATATTTAAATGGTTTATAAACGTATCTAGAAGTAACACAATAAAAATTAAGGGACAGACTGGTGAAAAGAGAAACAGCCCAGGGTTTCAGGGCACAAGCTTGACACTATTTCGGCTTGAGAGGGCAATTTGTTCCATACTGCAGTTCATACCCTGATATTGCCAATTCTAGATTCTGTCTGGTCCAGTATCTCCACCCTAACAAAGGCCCTTCTGATACACTCTAGTCATACCAAAAAAAACCCTCATTTGAGCTAAAAACATTTACATGAATAACAAGAAGCTGAAAAGCTGAGATGCTTTTTACTGAGGGCCATAACAAAGGAAGAGAAGTCTTCAAACAGAATGGGAATGGAGCTGTATCTCCATGTGTTACAACTCATTCACCTACTCTATGAGCACAGCTGAGTAATTTGTATGCATTGTCTTTCATTGTCTGGTCAGTTGTCTGGCGGGTGAGCAAAAACAATGCCTTGTGCTAGAGGCTAATCAGCAATCCCAATTAATAAAGAACAAATAGCTAAAAAGAAAAATTCAGTAAAGAGCCCATAGTCGTAAAAGATTATGTCCAAACTCTTCTATGTGAAGTTATAAATAAGCAAATATTGGTGGTATTGTAACATTGGTGGTCTAAAGAGAAGATAAACAAGGTTGCAGGGAGATTTGGCCTAATGATTTGGTATGTTTGGAAATAATGTGCAAGCTTTCAGACATTAGAAGTAATTTTTATTAGTTTAGATTAGTGATTATACCGTTGATAAATCAGTGTCCAAGAAAACTAGTTAGCTCTTGCAGCACTGAAAGATGGTAGCAAAGGAAGAGATCATTGCAACATACGTAAGAGGCTGTAAAGCCAAGGTTTCTCTTTACTCACACACTGTTAGCTTCCATTTGACTTCGAAATTTCAGGTTCCAGGCTTAGGTCTTTTGAAGATACTTTCTATGTCTTAAATGGGGTTCAGGACTGAACAATCAGTTCTAGGAGAGTGATATGAAACGTTTTGAAGAAGCATTTTTCCCACTCATAACTGGATGTTCCTGCCCTTATCACCTGTCTGTGTGTCATATATTCACTTTGACACCTACTGATTGTTCACTTTCAAGCACTTAAACTGAACGAAGATGTTTGGTGCATGCATGATGTGTGTTCCTGTATAGACTTCACTGTTAACAATGAGGAATAATAAAGTCTTTAAGACAAAACCAGAAACAAATTACAAAGTGAGCCAGTAAGCAAAGGAGACTAAATTCACAGTTTGGGTTGTAAGACATTATTCTACCAGCTGTACTGGCAACCACAAACTAACTAACTTTTCAGCACCTGAGTGCAGACAAAGTCAGGTCTGACTGCAGTGGCAAAAACTGTTGGCCAGGCAGTAGTTTGTCATTGTATGGCCTTTTCCCCTTGTCCCTGAACTAATGAGAAAAATAAAGAGTCCAAAAGTACACACGTACTTTTTCAAAGGGATGTGCAGTAAGGAAGAGGTGAGTTCGTCTGACCAAGACAGAAGAATAAAGGGACAAAACAGGTAAGAAAAAATAATGAGAAAATATGACATTCAAAGGTAACACAAAACAGGAGTACAACAGGAGGAGGAAAGGGAGTGGGGAGGAAGAGGAACAGAGATTGTAGTTGGGTGAACCATGGAAAAAGGTGGGCAGAGTAAAATATTTAACACAGTAGAGTGAAGAGGAACATGACAAAATGGAGAATCTGGCTGAAAAAAGACAAGTCTAAGGGTCATGCTGCATCCAGAAACAAAAAAAAAAAGAAAGGGAAAAAAGAAATGGGTTAGAAATAAAAGTAGAAAAGATTAAAGGGATTTTTAAAAAAATACTGAAAGTTAGCATAAAGAGTAAGTGAAAGTGAGTTTTGATGATAAGAGTGTATCATTCTAAGTTTAGGTAGGAAAAATACATGAAGGTATGGAAAGTGAAAAGTCGAGAATATACGGGGGAAAAAAAGCCCTTTGAAAACTAAAAATAAAATTTGAAAAAGTAAAAAAGTAAAATAAAATGAAGTAAAATAAAATAAAACAGAATAGAACAAAACAAAGCAAAACAAAACAAAACAAAAAACCCAAACCAAACCAAAATAAAATAAAATAAAACAGAATAGAACAAAACAAAGCAAAACAAAACAAAACAAAAAAACCAAACCAAACCAAACCAAACCAAAATAAAATAAAATAAAATAAAATAAAATAAAATAAAATAAAATAAAATAAAATAAAATAAAATAAAAATGTTACAAACAGAGATTGGCTTGGTTTACTTTTCATTAAAAAAAACTGTAGATGAGGTTGGAAAATCAGAAAAGCCCTAAGTCTTGTAATTGACTGTATTGAACACAATAGTAAATAAACACACTAGTAGCCAATAATTTGTAATTTTTATTTTCCCTGAGCAAATTCTGTAAATAGCTCTGAGACCTAAAAATGTAATATGAAAAGGTTATTTTTGTAGGAAAGCTGTTTCTGTTGCATTTGCCACATCCTGGAGTTCGTCGATTCCAAGACAGAAAACTACATCACACTTTTGAGTTAATCGTCTCGGCTCCTGTTTCTCCCGTTTCTTGCGGAGAAGCAGAAGGACCCGCCGGGGATGCTCCAGCCCGGTCCTGCAGTGACATCCAGCGTCCGCGACCGGGACAGCGTTCTGAAAAAATATTATTATTATTTTTTTTAAAATAATAATAAAAAAGGGAAAACTGCAAACTGGTGCAGACAGTGCACACGAGACCAAAAGCAATTTGTACAAGAGCATGAGCAGAACAAATAAAATTTCACAAAATTACAAAAATAGGCAAAACTCATGGAGTGTAAGTTCATGATGAAACTTTTTCCTCATTTAAGCCTTTAGAAGAGCATAGATTATAGCAAAAGCAGTGGGTTTGTGGTTTGGTTTGGTTATTTGTTTTGGTATGTGTGTTTTGTTTTGGTTGTTTGTTTTCATGTGTTTCTGCATTAAATCGTCAGGAATAGAAAAAAATAGCTTCTTGACAGCCCACTGTAGAAAATACTTTTATTTTTTTCTAACTTGAGGAATGTCTGCATTCACGTTGGTGGTGGGAAGACTGTGCTGTATAAATCCAGAACACACCAGTCAGAACAGGCCAAGCACAGACAGGCCACCAGAATGCTCAAACCTCCCTAAATTCTTGCTATAGGATCATAAAGACCGCTGTTATAGCCCTCCAAAGATAGGCTTGTAACAACCTAGAAGAAAGCAGGTGAAAACCAAGCTTTTATAGTGTTGAGATTTTATAGACAAAAAAGAAAATTTCTATGAAACAAGACAGCTTTCCAGCCTCCCACTTGCTTCCACCTACAGAAAATGCTGGCCCTCTGGCAAAAAAAAAAAAAAAATAAAAAAAATCTGGAGGTATGGATGTCATTTTAAAATTTACGGCTCCTACAGGAAATTAGAATATTTCTCCGGCACTCTGTACACCGCAAATCTCAGTAGTTTTGATTATGAGGCTGCCTTATTGTCTTCCCTTTTAATGAAGTGTGTGTCTATCTGCGTCCACTGGATGTGTGAGGAAAGAAAAGAAGCGTGTAAGAGAGGAACTAACTTTGGGGTAGAGTTTCCATGGATTTAGGCTGCCAAGGTACCTTAAGAAGGTCTTCGTAATCTGCCCCAGTTCACAAACTCTTAGTTTGTTTTTTTTTTTTCCTATGATGACGGGTACCCAGCTCTTCTGTGTCTAGCAGACGCGATTTGCAAGAGCTCTATTCACTCACAACAGTCTGCAACCTTTGATGTCAAAGAAGCTGTGGAGTGGCTGACTGCAAGCTGCAGAGGGTCACAGATCTCTGCTCTACACCCAGCCTTATCTATTCATCAGAAATCCAGCCAGGCCATGGAAACTCTTTTATTTTTGCTGTGCAAGCCTCAGAAAGACAAATGGCATGGGAAATTTAATGTAAGTCACTCTCACATTCCCTGACCATGAATGTGGAAAAAAAAAAAAATAATAATCCTCTGTAGCAAAATACTTTTGTAGTCATTTGGTATGAAAGCCAATGGTCTGTCACTTATATCCTGCGCTAAACCAGTAATGAAATCTTGAAAGGGGAGGTGGGGAGGGGGGTTGAGATCACCGTCACAATGAAGCCAAAATTAGGCTGTTGCTTTCCTACCCCAAAGTAATTTGGGAGTTAGCATAATCGAATGCACAGCATCATTCTGAGCAGCGCAGGGTGCAAGCGGACCTTGAGAAGGCAGGTGTGACGGCAGACGTTTCCACAGACACCTGCAGAGCTCTTGCCCTTGCTTCTTTTTATGCATTTCCACCACTGGCTGGAGGTCTGCAGTGATATTCAACATCTGAGTTGTTTTCACCTTTTACCACTCCACTAACTCCATCATAAAAATATTAAGAGAAAGTGAAGCCTCCAGAGCCTCCATCAGACACACACGACCAGCACTTGCCTACTATGTCTCTTCTTGCTTTGCAAGCTCCTTGGAGCAGACAGTTCATAGAGGATAAGGGGTGACAAATATACGTGTTACAGTGATCTTACAGCCACAAATACAGACAGCAAACACAACAACAGTATGAGAAAAGGTTTAACCTATAGGAGCACGCAAGCAGAGACAAGGCTGCGTGACTGCTGCTTCAAAAAGCACACATGAGTTATGACTGTCCTTAGCATTCATGACACCGATTATGTCTACACACAGTCATCAAAATCGAAAGGAATGTGGTCTTGTAAATATCATGCACTTCATATTCTAAGAAATAAATGTGCTGAGAATGTGCTTCCTGAAAAATAATTCATTTTTTTTCCTTTTAATTTAAAAGAGAGCAAAAGATTGTTACTGTTGTGAAATACAGGAGATCAGCTTCTGATGAAAAATCTAAATGCTAAAAAAAATCCACAGCAAAGATCAGAAACATTTATCAGAAGAGTTCATGTTTCTGATAAATATTTAAGTGTGCAAGGCAGAACCACTGAGAACAGTAAATACTTTATAGCTGGCACTTTGTCAAAACTATAAGTGGCTCTGCCTTCGAATTTTACATCATCACTAAATTTACAGTCATTTGATAAGTGGCACAAGACAAGAATTACCTCTTTCTAAATCTAAACCAAGTAATAAATCTAACATCAGGATTCCTCTTATTGTCCGTTATCATCTGATGACAATGCCTTTTACCTTCATTGTCTTGACAGAAATATGATACGTAAAATTGTAATGTCACATCACTCACTATGATTTAACACTATCCAGCCCATACCATTTTAATCAATCAAAATTGTCGCTTTTTAGTGTAATGATTTTCTGGTGGATTCGCTGTGTTTAATATGATATATATGTCTTATCAGCAGTTGATTTACTATTTTATTTCAAAGTCTAGCAGCTCAGAAGGCCGTTCTTGCCTCCTTCAGACACCACTGGAATTAGTAAACAAGCATCATTTTAGGTACTACTGGAGAACTAATTGTTGTGGAAAGCAACAGAAAGATATAAAGCTATTTTTACCACAAACTAAAGATGCCTGGGAGGAAAGACAGACAAGTAAATATTGTGAAATAAAGGAACTGGGGAAAATTCTTTACTAAAGACAGTACAGCACAAGCAGGAGCAGTTTTACTGGTTTTGGTGTATCGAGATGGACAAGGGCATCCCTAATTGGATAATGCAATTGCTGAGTTCCATAATTTGCTTATAAAACAATCTGAACAGTGAAGCAGGTTTCTCTAAGCAAAGAAGCTCTTTCCATTATTTTTCTCTGCATATAATATAGTCTTTTTATTTATTATTCACAGAAAACTACTTCGTTTGTCTCTTAGACAATTTCAAGAAAAACAATTTGTGCTTGTAAAGCTCTTTCAAACACTATCCAATATACGATTGGAATAAACAACCCACATTAAAACATGTCTTTACATTAGGCTGCAGCAAAGCACAGATGCTTAGACCTATCAAAGAATACCAACACAACGAGTTTAACATGTAAATTTTGCTTTTACATTCTCTTGCAGAATAGCAGAAACACTATACACTCACACATGTGAAAATGCACGTGCACAGGTAACGAAGGAATTGATGGAAATTGTTAGATTTCAAGGTAACAGGCTCCTTATAAGTATCCTCAAGCAGTTAATGCTTGACAATGCCTAGGATGTAAAATTTTAAGTTGGCAAATCACTCCAAACTGCATAAATATATCACAAACAAAAAAAGGAGAAAGACAACAAAATCCTTCCTTGCTTCAGCTAAGATTTTAGAAGTCTCAATCTGTCAATTTTCATTCCACGTTAACCAGAATTTACATGAAAAACCCCGCTGAAGTAAACAGTTCTGCAAGCACAAACACATACCACCGGGCAGGTCAAAGAGTGATGACCCAGGTTTTCAAGACTGCGAATACACCTGGCTCTAGGGCAGCAGAAGGATTATTAACACATCTCCATCATGTTGTCTCCTACATTTGCTGGTGGCAGTTTTTAAACTAATGATTTTCTGTTGTGGATCCAGCAAGCATGAGGTTGAGGGGCCACCTGTCTTCCTATAAAAGTTAAAAGATTCTTGCATAGACCAGCTGTGGTGAATTTATTTTCATTTTTTAGGAACGATTAGCCTGCTCTTAGTGATAGGTAAAGAAACAAGTGTAAGATGAATGATGTGTCAAATAGTGTTCACAGGGAAAAGTGACATGACAAATCTAAGTTGCATCACAGATCACGTATCTGCGAACACATAAAGGCTTATCAGTTCGGAAATGGGTACGTGCGCAATATCCTGCTGAGAATCAGGGAAATTAAAACTTCATTTTTCCTGTGAAAAAGCAAAAATATTTAGGAATATTTTTCTTCCCGTAAAGCTGATTTTTCATAGTAAGAAAAGATGTAAAATGTTTTTGCTTTTCAGTGCACTTCTGCTTGTTTCATAAATTCTTCTTTTTTCTAAACATATGATGTAAGTTACTCAGGACACTGTGACTTTGTAGAACAGTAACTCAGAAAGAATTAGTGAGAGCTGACAGTAAAGAGTAGATGCAGAAATTTCATTTTCTTTTACAGTGTTTGGAAATGACAGAATTCCTTCATAATTCGTAGGGATTTTTTTTTAATTTTCCTTATAAGAAGTGACAACCAAAGTGACAAAAGCTAGCTCCTAATTATGAAAATCATATTTTCCCTACTGCAGGAAAAGTCTGCTAAGAACTTTTTAGGTCTTAGTCCAGTTCTTTTATGGAAAACAATATATAACTTCCAGCTTGAAGGGACATTACATTAAATGTCACTATGTTTTACCTGTTGGGTTTTTTTTTTACTGTCATTAAAATACTCTTTGTCAATCGTATGTCTTACAGCTGTCTAACAGCTTCCTCTGGCCCTCATGAATCTTGACTTCTTCACACAGTCTCTGAGTTCCCTGGGACCTGGTGGTGGAAAGAAAATCATCTGTGGTGTCACCGTGGCCTTCGGATACCACACACTCAGTTCTTATGTGCTGGAAGTAAGCCATGTCAAACAAGAACTGCAAGTGCCTTAATTAAACCCTTATAAATACAAATTTACCTTTTTCCATATGTATTTTACACATTTTGTGACAAAGTTTTATATGGGCGAGGCAGTCATATTCAGCTTCAAAATGGCTTAGATATGGGAGCCTAGAGTAAATAAAGTGATAGGGCAATATGGAAGGAAAATAGTAGGAAATAATTGGAAAATAATGGAAAATTTAAAGAATAAAACTGCAAATGTTGGGAGATCTGATCTATTTTTGTAGTCAAACTTTCAGTCAAGTGATAACTCACAGCTGCTACAGGCAGGTGTAATTTGTACCTGGACCACCCTGACCTGCAGGGCCAGAACAAGCTGTGTATGACATTGATATTTGATGCTCAAATGGCTTCTGAAAGAGCAGATTTGGAAAAAAATAGCAAAGCAGAGTTAGGGAAAAAAAAGAAAAAAAAATGTAGATCTGGAAAAAAAGACAATAACTAAGGCCAGGGGAATATCTCCTTCATTCATTCATTTTGTTTTTTCTTGTCCTTTTAGGTAAGGAGTATTTTACAGTAGGAACAACTTTACTCCTATTTTTCCACACATAGACTATACTTTTAGCTATCCATCATACAGAAAGAAAGCAAAATAGTGACAAGTGTATGAAGAATCTTTTTATGTGAGGAGGTTATTCTGTAGTTTTCCATAGTGGACCTACTTTGTCTTTCTCCAAAATCTTTGGTACACCCGTAGCCTCATTCATGACAGAACTCTGGTCTGGTACAGCAATTCCTGCCACAAATCACATGTTGCCAAATCTCAGACATAATTACTAGACCTGACTAGGGAATGCAGAAGCCAATCCCTTGGCCCTAGGGATAAATCTACTGCCTGATTCAACATGTGCTCAAGAAAAGGGTTAACTGCAAATTTTGAGATTAAAACATTCCAGAACTGAAGTAGCTTCTAAAAACACCTACCTCACAGCTCAATACACCGCAATTAGTCTGTAGCACTCAGAACTAAATACACCTACGATGCAATTCAGTACAATACTATCAGTCTGTGGAGGACACACTCCCACACTACAATTTCCAAAATACCTTCTACTGTTTAACAGGGAGAAAATACCGTATGTCATATCCAAGCTTTCATTAATTTTATACAAGGCATGGTTTCGAGTCTGAAGTGTGTTGTGAGAACTTAACACTCTTTTTCCTTTTTATTATCTGGTTGTCCTACTCTTCGTTTTTTTGGGTTGTTACTCTTATTATACTTTCCTTTAGAAATATCTGCTTTGGAAGAGGACCTTGGCCTAATTTGTAGGCACCTTGCAGAGCCCTATTCAGCTATAACCCCTTGAAACAAAAAATATGTCTCAGGAGAAAAATAGCAGATTATTTCCTCAGTAACTGGATAATATTTTTATTATATTACCAAAAAAAAGAAGAAAGCAGTAGATTCGAATTCCATTTTAATAAACCTTTGGCTCTTTGCCATTATGAAGAGCTCAAATAAGCTTAGCCTCTCTACCTTTTTGCTATAATTCTTTGATCCAAGGATTTTTCTTACTTGGTACATAATAAAAGTACTTAAAAATGGCTAATGTAATTAAAGATGTTAGGGCTAGATCTAGCTGATAAGCTCCCGCACAAAATTTTGAAATAATCCGTTAGATCTATTCTTTATGGCCACAGAAAATAAATAAATAAATAAATGAGATTGTGTTAACTGTGGCTGGAATGGAGACGCCCTCTTGCTGCAGAGCAGACTAGATTGAGCAATGCCATCTTATTTATTAGAAGATGAAGCCATAGTAATTAACCAAAAGTTCTGCTCCCATTTTCGAAATTAAATTAGAGCAGGGAAAGTCTCACATAACTTTATTTCCATAGCGTCAGTTTGGAGGTGGAGGAGCCCTGTCCCTTGGAATATTGCTGTTGTAACTCATTGTTCTTGATGAGATTTTTCTGAAATAGTGTTTTGAGTTTCTGGCTTTCTCCAGATCCCCAAAGTCAAGATAAGGTGGAGATTCAAGCCAAGAAACAGTCCAAATTGACTACTAGAGGCTACCGAAACCTGCAAGTATTTTCTTTCCCTGTTTGCTTTAACTCTTTAATTGAGAAACTATTTCCTGAGTCCTGGATGGAGACAGCATGGGAGGAAAAGCGAACCATATCTTTACATGAGAGAGCACCAGAATATCCTGCAAGCTACACTGGTACATCTATAAGGCTGGAAAGCCCCTTATTTTTAGAGTACTGTATAATGCAGTATTAGGGCTAGTAGAAGGTCAGTTAATGGCCCAGTGACAGAAAATAAATAAATTAAGATAAATTAAGATAAATTAGGGTAAATCAATAAAATAAAATAAAATAAAACAAAATAAAATAAAACAAAATAAAATAAAATAAAATAAAATAAAATTAAATTAAATTAAATTAAATATAAAATAAAATAATCCCTTACTCTAATCACATTGCTCCACCTGTCATACAACTTATGCAGATCAGGTGATTGATAAGTAGTTTCAAGATTGACCTGGAAAATTTAGATGAGTATGCAACACTACTTTCTTCAATAACATTCTATAGGGCAGATGAGTCACTGAATGTCTGGGCCTCAGCAGTTCTGCAAGTCAAAATTACCACTAGCAGAAAACAATTCTCCATGCAAAGCACTTCAGCTCACACAAATCAAGTGACACAAAGAGGTTTTCATCCACTTAGCCAAGATCAGGTTGATAACCATGACAGGTTGATATTGGTTTTCAATGCATCCCTCCCTGATAAAATTGGACTGCTGGAAACTGTATAGAAAGCAGTTTGCCTTATACTGGATTACAGACATCCAGGCCAGTTGCTAAGGTCACATTCCTTTCCACCAGATTCCTTTACAGACACCAGAAAGTCACCTTTTATGAACAAATAAAGTTTAATCTCTTTCTTCACTCCCTTCCAGAGAAAGAGTTTCAGACCTGAAAGGAAAAAGCAAGTTTGGTTCTGTGCCATCAGACTTGGTTTGGCAGCTGTAACTGTACCCAGAATGCAGAAAAAAATAACAGTATCTCAGCCAGTACCTGGCCAGTGTCCTCTGGACATCAATGTTCAGAACCTGCATCTCCCATGCACACATCACTTGCTGCTTCAGTCCAAGTTTGGGACTTGTTTGCGATAAAAAAAGACAGTTAAAGCAAAAGCCAAAATACTTTAATCAGATTATTCTAATTTGGAAGTAGTTTGAATGGGTTGCATTTTGCTAGAAATAAAAATATCTATACTCATGAAAAGCATAGAAAGTGGTCATGTTTGTTCCCTGCATCTTAGAAGACTACCTTTAAAAAAAAAAAAAGAGAAAAAGAGAAAAGAAAAAAAAAGGAAAAAAAAATTTAAAAAAAGAAAAAAGAAAAAGCAGAAAAGAAAAAAGAGAAATAGACCCAAAAGCTTAGATTTATAGCTTAGCTTTGAAGCATATAGGATACACAAGTTCATGACCTGTATCCCAACACATAGAACTCTCATTTTTTCAGACAACATAGTAGTATTTCTTTATAAGTTCACAGGTTAGAAGACATACCCAAAAAGGGGATAAGGCTACAGACTCACATGCTACATGACTTCATCATTTGTATCTGTAAAGACATGAATCCCACTGCATCAAGTAATAAATAATCTTATCATTGCAGAAACAAAACATTCTCATACACCTTTCATTCCTTAAAAAGTGAAAATAAATTCTGAATTGGCAGCTAACAAAGCATAACAAACTCTGCAAATATCTAAAATAATGGACAAGTTAGAATGGATTACACAGAAGGCTGATAGATAAAGTGCAGGCAGCCATAGTTACCGCTTTGGCTGCCCTTCTGTAAATACAATACAGTATCTTACAACATCTTACACTTACAATGTCTTTTATTTTCTCTGCTCACGTTGAACGAAATGAAATAGTGGACAGCAACTGCTTGGTACAAACACCCCAGCACTGCTTCTACTGTGACATCCAGTACTTCCAAGTATACTCCCTTCAGCAAATTAGTTTTTTTAATCGAATTATGCTGCAGCTGCTCTTCTGCTTGTGTTCAGCTAAAAACAGTACAGAAGCATAAATGAAACACTGAACTTGCTCACAGACACTGCTCCAGCAGAAAGCGCCTTCTTAAGTATAAAATTGAGCTATCACTGACTTATTACTACATGACTGATTTTTTTTTTTATATTAGTAACTAATTCAGATTTTTTTTTTTACAGAAAAGTGGCAAGGTAAATACAATGTACAAGTATGCAAAGCATAAGCCTATATGAACTATTTTATTTCCTTGCAACAACCTTGCAAAAAGCTTTAGAAACCTGGTCCACATCTAGATAGCGATTTGGTTTCAGGTTTAATTTGGGTGTCAGTACAGAGTGAGGAGCAAAAAGAGAGGCTTGGGCTTGTTTTGGTGTTCACTGTGTATACACTGAATTAATTTGCTCTACATATGCTGTACATAGATGCCGAAAAGTTGAGAGAAACTCCTGTAAATTTTACCCTGTAAATAATGGAACCGGGTCCTTGTTAAAAAAAGCATAACTCCATCGGCTCCAATGTCAGCAATGTTTCAGAGACATACACCCACATTGCCCATTAAAATTTTGTCTGCTATTACATCAAAGCAGTTTGACATATTTTCTTGAATTTGTTAAAAATGGGTATGGAAATGCTCATTCCAAGTGATGAAGAATTAATGCTGATGCAAGCCATTAGAGGCAGCTGAGATTTAGCTTTAGCAGAGTTATCTTCTTCTGATGGCAAGGTGTAACATTCAAGCAGGAATTGTGAATTCAAGTATTTTTACATTACTTATGAATGCAACATATTCAGCATGTATTACCTCCTCTGAACTGTTCATGTTTAGCACCCCATACAGAAAAATGAGAAGTTATGAGTTTTAAGCATTGCATTTTATCCAAAAATAAGGTCATAAGTACTTTAAAGAGATAAGTGACCAAAAAGTCGCATTGATTTCAATATTATATAATGGATAATGCACATGTTTAGAGTCAGATGCATCCTGCACTGGGACATTCTGATCAGGGACTGAGAAACCTGGTGGAAAAATATGTATTTAAGGAGATGACCTCAATCTATACACCAGCGCTACTCTAATACTTCTTCATATATGAAACCAGTAAAAGCAATAAATTCTTTAACCTAACACATTATATGTTTTAAGAGTTTAAGGAAATTACCACATTCTCTCAGTTCCTCTTAAAGAGAGATAAAGTTGCTGCTACAGGAATCAGCTCCACTCTTAACACCTCTTTTTCCTTGACCATCCCTGCCTTTCCCAGATGTCCTATGCAAACGGTGAGCCTTGTAACTCCAGCAAGGTCCCCAGATCATGGCAGCAAATGTGCTACACATATTGCATTCAGGGCAACCAATGGGTCCTACAAGAACTCAGTATAGCTCCCAGAGTTATGCATTGTGCTGGAGCAATAAAGAAAAAAATTAAAATATTTTTTAAAATATTTTTAAAAAATTCAAAAAGTAAATATTTAAAATATGTTAAATATTTAAAATATTTTCTATCTTTTTCTTAATTCTTATCACAACATTTAGGTCCCATTCATCTCAGTTATTTTGGAGGGCTGGGAAAAGCAAGTTTCTGTTAAAAATATATTTGAACCTTTTCTTGAAGACATTGACACTGTATTTTCCATGTCACCTGAGTTTCTGGCAAAGTCAAAAGTTGTAGCCTCCCTGTTGCTGCACACTGTAGTCCCTGTCTCCTTGCCAAACGAGCTGGTGATGCACCACTTGGTAGAAGTCCACCATCAATGAATTCATTCGAGGGTTATTTCTGAAGTGTTGGCACATGTTAGTTATAAGAGATTTTATTGCTTTTACAGCAATGTACATAGAACGCCTTGTCATGATAATGTGATAAACCCTTACCACTGACAAATTAATGAAAAGAGATACAGATAATATCCAAAGTAATTCCCCATATTCCTGAGACTTTTTTTTTTGTGTGTGTGCAGAAGGGCTATAGTTTAATATAAAAATTGGGGCTTTTTGATCAAAAAGTGCTCATTTTGACTTTGAAAACTAAAAAAGTCACAATGTAAATCCAGAAAATTGTGTAAGCTTGTATGCTGCAAGCTTCTAGGCTGAGACGTTTGTAATGCTGTCAGCTGGGACTGATCATGACTTGTGAACAAAATCCATGGCCAAAATTGTAATGACAATTTCCAGTAGCAGTTTTCAGCTCTGTTCATCGCTGATCAGATTCTTCTCCTTCTGAAGTCCATGGAAGTTTTGCTAAAAATATTAGTGAAAGCGTCTTTGGACAACTATTGAATACTTTGGGAAACGCTGACCAAAACTGACATGGTGTTGTGAAGGTCACCAGTATTGGGAGCATAACCTGAAAAAAACTGACGGTCCTGTAAAAAAACAGAAGCATGCCAAAGGATTGTGCTAATCACATACATTACAATCTTGACCTTATAGTAATTAAAATTTGTTGTTTAGAGCATAATACAGCTGTGCCACCATATCTAAACCTACCGATTTCATAGAAAGAAGAAAGTTGTATCAAAAGGTCACAGTCTAATTTCATGACCATATATTTACTCTTTATTCCCACAGTGAAAATGTCTAATTTTCAAAAGAGCAAACCAATAATTACTTATTATGAAAGTATTTTAGTCAATACGTAATTTCTTAGTATTGATTACTATTTAGACATTTAAAATGTACCCTACAGCACTAACAATATGTTTATCATACTGCTCTTCTTACTTGTGCTTGTAAGTAGTAAAAATATTGATTAAAGGCAGTGGTCTAAAATGTCAAACATTGCATTCATTATAATACAAGAAAATTTTATTTAGCCATCTCGAAAATAGAATTTAATTAACAAGTAATTTAAACACACAACAACTAGAGATACAATAGTAAAACAATGGAGATTTCTGTTACAAAATGCATTTAGTCCTTGACTGGATTAGACTTTATGAATTCTGATTTCTGTTTCAGGGGTACATTTTGTGAGGGGAAAAGGGAGAGAGATTTTAGGGGGGTTTTGGTTTTTTTTGTCTTTGGGTGGCAAGACATTTGGTTCATTAGTGACGAATTTAAAAAAAATATGAAGAAGCATTTAATTAAGATGTTCCTTGAGTATCTCTTTTTAAATTACTGGCATCCTGCTATATACAACTCACCTGTAATTCATTATGTTGCAAGGTAGATATTAAAAAATCTAAGATCAAAAACTCAGCCCAGTGAACAAAGCTGAAAATGAATGGATGGTACAAACAAGTAAGAAAACTTTAGGTTGAATTTTTCTTTGAGTTTGTATCTCTCTTGTGTAACCATTGGGCTGGAAACTGCATGAACAGTTAGCAAACCAATCACATGATTAACAAATTCAGATAGATGTGAGAATAGCTGTGTAATTAGTACTTCTGCATGTTCACCTCAAAGTGTGGACAAACACACTAATATACATTTTTAAAATAAAAAGAGATAAACCTTGCTTTTTTAAATGTTAGAGGTCAAAGTGAATTAGTTTG
The DNA here is from genome assembly GCF_036013445.1 of Caloenas nicobarica. Lineage (NCBI taxonomy): Eukaryota > Metazoa > Chordata > Aves > Columbiformes > Columbidae > Caloenas > Caloenas nicobarica. The sequence goes on along the minus strand of NC_088284.1, from coordinate 82,124,766 downwards.
AATATTAAGAGCTCTCACAAAATCATCATCTTATTTTCTAAGTAAAACCATGGCATTATCCTTTGAACTGCACAAATCACCTAGCCTTTTCTAGATGTTTTTTGAGGCTTGTGTCTACTTCTTATTATTTTGATACCTTAATCCCAGAAAGACTATTGTTTATTTTTTTTCTCTATCAGTTGGAAGAGTGCAGAAAACATTTGGCTTATACATGTGTATGCATCTCAGCAGCCAGTTAAGAAGATCTGTCTCCCAAATTTTATCTTCTTTGATTCCCAAGTTGATACTATCTGTGAAAATAATGTCCTCAGAGGTTCCTCAGATGAGACATTTCCAGAGCAAGTATGCATGCTCCTTCTCTATGGAATAGTGCCAAAAATTCCTACTAGGAATATGAAAAGAAATAAATGTTCAGAAATGTATGAAGTCGCTATACAAACACTAAAATGGTTTTAAGTTCTTACCATCTTCAATTAATATGCAAAAATGTTCTGGTGTTTTAAAATAATTTTTGGTCATTATGAAAAATTATGGAAATTTCTTCAGTTGCCCAACACTTGTAAACTTTGTTTGTACCTACAGATATAATTAACAGCATTAGTAATTCTGTTTTGTACATTCTGTGTAGATATGATTTCTATCCCAAAGGAAAATAAATAAGATGTACTTTTTAGCAGGAGTTACGTAAAAACATCAGTCTCCATTTCCTAAGAAGTCAGCAGAAAAAGTACAGACTGCACAGTAAGACCCTACATTTAATAGAAGACTATGTGTTTCTTACTCAGTTCTATGTTCTTATTCTGAGATGCTTCTAGAAATGCTTGGTGTGTAGATTTTTAAAAAATTATTTACATTGAAAATACAGTTAAGTGTAAATTCCTAAGTTTTGAAAGGTGCTGTAAATTTAAAAGCTGTTTTTTCTTATGGGTATTCTGTCCTTATGTGAGGTTAGCAGGACAGTTGTTACATCAACTCTTCCAAAGCCAATTTCTAAGCTATAAACAAATACTACTTTCTATAAATACATGTATATACAAAACCACACATGACTTATGATTTCAGGTACAATATTTTACGTTGCAGTAGAACATAAAGTAAGTGCCACCTTTGTCTTTATTTTAGTAATATTTATGTTTTATGATACATGTCAGCCTATTTTATCCAGAGAAACAGTACAAAGCTGGTACACAGAGCAAGTCAAAGTACAGGGTACAAACACAGGGGAACAAATGTAACTATCCAAAATTCATCTAAGGCTAAATTAGAACCCCTTTTGCAGTTAATCAATATATTTGAAGAGACTCCAACAAAGCCTGCCAGCTGTGCTGGTGATAGTTTTATCTTTTAACACTGATACACAAACAAGAACCTAAATCAATAAACAATTCATAAAGCCACTAAAGGTAATGAACTATAGACACTACTAAGGCAGTCTTGAAATAGTAGCTTGAAATACTTACTATTAGGCTAGGAGTCTAGAGTCATCAAGTGTCTGTCCTCTTTTTTTTCAGCCTATTTTAACTATTGAGTCAATTTTAACTATTCAAGTTCGGTCCTCTGTGTAGCCAGAAAACACGCTTTTACACTTTTTTTTTTTCTTTAAAGAAATAGCAATCTCTGATCCTACCAATTTGCAAAATCATGAATAAACCCAAAGATGAGGTTTGGGGAGAACATGCCAAGCATAGGAGAAGGACGAGAGAAGGGAGCGGTTCATTTCAAAGCTGAAGGCAGTCTTTCCATTTACTTTGGGTCAATTCTTTTTAATGATGGCTTTTCCAATTCTTCCTGAATTAGCACGCTACTAATGTGCTTTTTGTGAGTGGAACAGCCTTCAGCAGGATGTATGGGGAAAACAGCTTTCACATGCAGGATGGATCAGACAGTTAAACAAAAGGAGCAGAAAGTGGCTCCAGTCCATTGCAGACTGTACTATTTATACAAAAATGTTAAAACTCAGGGTCTGATTTTCTTCTGTTGGGCAGCGGGAAACCCCACAGGTCAGCTACTTTATTCATCATTTTTCACACAGTCTCTTTGGCAAAGGAAATCAAGAATTTTCACTAGGCACCAGGGGGAGCTGAGGAATGTAACAAAAACATTTACATTAACTGCAAAGGTTAATTAAACATTTTTGTAACAGTAACAAGAGTTCAAACAAAGTGCTTGTCTAGTTTTCACCAGCTATACACAATTATATTTCATCTTATAAAATGCACCACACAATCACAGCCAGTCAGGGAAAATTTCATGTTAATGTAGGAGGTATTTTTATTACAAGTGAATGAGCATGACTATTGAGTTTTGTGAGATGCCCAAACCTTACTGTGAGTTCGTAAAAGGACTCCAAGTTCACAGAGAGAACCGGTCAAGTTATTACAATTAAATAGTATGCCTGTCTTGTTGCAAATCCAACCATTCTTGGCTATGTATTTCATATATATTTGAGATAGATTTATATATATATCTCTCATATAAGTTATAGACAGTTGGATTGGATTATTATTGTAGGTCCCTTCCAGCTGAACTATTACTCTATTCTATTCTATTCTTTTCAATTTCTATTCTATTCTATTCTATTCTATTCTATCCTAATTGTAATTCTAATTCTAATTCTATTCTATCCCCTTCTATTCTGTTCTGCGCTTTTCTGTTCTTTTCTATTCTGTTCTGTTCTATCAATAATTAGCAATGAGGGCATAAACACATACTTTATAGGATCCTCACAAACATCATTTCACTTCTTTTGCTCTTGGTTGTTTCCAAAGCATACCTGACCAGCTAAACCAAATGATGCTTGTATCTGGTATACAGAAATCAAAAGAAAGGAAAGAAAGAGAAAGTTTGTCAATAAAAAAATGATGAATAAACCCCACATATTACAGATGGATAGCCTAGTTCAGCTATAAACACTGTCACGCTTAAGAATGTCAAGAATTGACCAAAGCCAGTGGAAAACAGAAAAACTGAGTGTAATGGGTAAAACTCAGACACAACTGGAAAGGACGCAAACACAAACTAATGTTGGCTCATCTATCTCGCTCTATCTGTACTGCTTTATTCTACAGTAATACATCTCTTTCTTTTCTCGCTGTTTATATAACAAAATCTGGCTGAAAAAGGAAAAGTTACCTCCAGTTCTCTGATATTTTAGATCAGCGTTATTAGAGCTCTAAAGGTGCAACATAAGTGAACCAGTTAACGTGCCCTTGCAAAGAAGGTGAATGCCCTCCTGGGCTGCATTAGGCAAAGCACTGCCAGCAGGTCAAGGGGGGTGATCCTTCCCCTCTGCTCAGCACTGGTGAGGCCACATCTGGAGTTCTGTGCCCAGTTCTGGGCTCCCCAGTACAAGAGAGACATGGACATACCAGAGAGAGTCCAAGAAAGGGCCACTGAGATGTTAAGTGGTGGAGCATCTCCAGGGATGGTGACTCCACCACTGCCCTGGGCAGCGTGTTCCAGTGCCTGCCAACCCTTCTTATGAATAATTTTTTCCTAATATCCAGTCTAAACTTCCCCTGGAGCAACTTGAGACCGTTTTCTCTTGTCCTATCGCTTGTTACTTGGGAGAAGAGACCAACACCTGCCTCACTACAACCTCCTTTCAGGCAGTTGCACCCGAATGGAGGGTATGCAGAGACAGGCAGTGCCCAATGGTACAACTAGAGGTGAAGGGTACAAAGTGATGCACAAGAGGTTCCCTCTGAACATCAGGAAACACATTTTCACTGTCAGGGTGACTGAGCACTAGCACAGGCTACCCGAAGAGGTTGTGGAGTCTCCATCTTTGGAGATATATAAAAGCCATCTGGATGTGGTCTGGGCAATTGCCTCTAGATGTCCCTGCTTGAACAGAGGAGTGAGGCAAGATGATGTCTAGAGGTCCCTTCCTATCTCTGCCATCCTGTGGTTCTGTTAAACATGATCAACCTCAGTTTTGTAATCATCCAACAAAAAATACCTTGGAGGGAAGTTTTGGAAGATGCACTCCCCAACAACAAAGCACCAGAAACTTCTAGGCTGATGGACCACTATGGTCATGTACATACAGGGCCCTTGACCATTTAGATGCCTTGGTTAAGAGATTTTCTGGACCAGTACCATAAACAACCACAGCTCAGATTCAACTAGGGTATAAATGAAGGCTTCTGGAGACCCCCTTTGAGTTAGTCTCCTTGGAGCAGCAGGTCTGCAGTTGAAGACTCTTCTTCTTAGACTGGCCATCTAAAGAACAATCCCTGAGGACTGAGACACCTCACTGACCTGGTAAGTGATCTGGGTACCCTTGAGTCCTCACTATGACAGAGAGGGGGAATACGTGCATTTTTGAATCATCACTCTAGAGTTTTAGGATCTGATCCTGTTGAGCTTCAGTTAGTTATGCAGTAACTGAACTCCTAACTGGTATATGAACCTATATTGTCTAACGTTATTGGGGTGCTGAATAATTTTGAATAAACCCTGTTTGTAATTGGTTTCTGTTAAACATCTCTGGGTAGAATAAAGTCTGTTCGGAGCTTTTTGCCTCCCTAAATCGACTTTTGGGGTGCCTCCGTGACAGAATTCAATCACTTCTTGCCCTACAGGAGCAGGCGGAAAAGGAAGGAACTTGCATGATAAACCTAAATTATCTTTATTTGCTGATGGCAACTTAGATGTCTCTTTCAGTTAAAGATCTATCAAGTAATTTGTCAAAGCATAATCTCATCTCAAAAGATAAGACAGTAAATTCTTCTGGTTTTATTTCAGCAAGCCAGATGCCTGCTCGTAGGTATAAGAATGTTATCATGTAAGTGCTGAGTCTCCAAAGGCCATAGTCATGAAAAAGATATTTTTGTGAGAAATGTATCTTTAAAAATGCACTCGATGGAAAATATATGCATCTTCTGAGAATAAATTTAATGCACCAAAAAAACCCCTGAGCTTTACCAGATACCTTATAATAATACACAAAATCATTCTAAATGTTTCTTACTATTTATCAACAAAATAGAAAGTCATATTACCAGACTCACTTTAATTATCTAAGTATGTCTTTACATTTTGATATGCTACCTCATTCGCTCCCTCAGATATTTATTATCAGTCAGTTTGATTGTGTTGTATGCAGAACACAAGGAAAGATTCACAAATATTCAAACAAATGTTTCACGTAAAATACACTGCACATTGGGAGAGGTATTTGTATTTTCTCAGAATGTCATAGCTTTTTCAATTATAGGTCTTATAAATTTCTGTGTCTCATTATAAAGTCATTCAGATGGAGTTTGGGGATGAAGAACTGTAGTCATTAGCTGTTTCTTCAGAGGGGAACAACTGTGACCTAAAAAAGGCAAGTTGTAAATAATATTTTCATTTTTAATATATATTCAATGTTTTATTTACAAGCAATGCTCCTACTTATCTATTAACTAGTCTCCTTGAATTTGACCACTTTCAAAAGACTGACCTAATCCTGATTGTCTAAGTTTGAATAAATCATGACATGATCCTGGGAACTTGGCAAGTACATCAATGATTTTGATTCTGGCATCACACACCAGCTACATGTTGAGGGAATGAAAAATTTTTCAGTTTCTTTACCTTGCCTCATTAGTCATCATGTGGTGATGCATGCATTACCAAGTGCATGCAGTCTGCTGCTCCCATGACAGTTAGAAATCCAACAGTCTCATAAAATTCATGAATTACTTGCTGCAGTGCTGATTATCTCATGCAAAAGCTAATAAGATTATTAGCTCTGCTGAAAAGGGTATTTATAAATCAATATATGCATCATCAGTGAGAATATTAACTTACAGTATGTTAGAGGAACCTGTTGAAGAAACGATTAATGTGGAGTTAACCTCAAGTGTTAAAAGTATTCTGTCAACTTTAAAATCATTGCACAGAAGGCAGTAACAGTCTTTTTGCCAAGTCTGTGTCCACAGATGTTTTTCAACTAGCTGTCAGAGAATGCTGTATGCTCAGAAGTCATCTGATAAATTGAGTTAGATAGATTTGGTGACATTTTATTTAAACTCGTAGAACAAGCTTCTTTACTTTAATTAGTGACCTAGGGTCTTGAGTGACTGAAAAATTAGAGCTTACATTTCAAGCTGCAAGTCAAAAGGGCTATAATGGGTTATTATCTGCAAACTGCGTAGTCAACTGAGAAATTTCCAACCTGTGCAATTAATTTTCACATCTATCATGTAATTCAGAGGATTCGTAAGCACAAGTGAGTGTCATCATCTTCTGCTACTGAGGCTGGAATGCTGTTTTGTGACATAACTTCTCTTATTTTATTTGAAAACTGACTGCATACAATAGATCATTCCAGTTCATGTGTTAGTAAGAGTAATATTTATAAAATGGTAGTGTTTTTCCACATCCCTCAGCATTTTCATTTTTCATTGCATTGCATGTAACAAGCCATATTGTCTCTTGAAAACTGATTATAGACAAAACTCCATGTTAACTGAAATAAATATCTTTGCATGCCTTCCCGCAAGGTGTATGTTTTATGGACACTGCATCAGTTCCAGTGAGAAATACGTTTTACCAATTATTCTAAAAATTAGAGGAAATAATTTAATCAATTAATATAATACTTCTTAATTAAAAACAAAACCAAACACAGTAGCAGGGTCCAAAATGCCCTGAGTTATGTTTGTTTTTCATATTTACTTTTTTTAATTACTTACCTTGTGAATTTATAACATATTAACATTGATCAAGCTTTGCTGTGGAGCTTCAGTTGGTAATGGAGCAGTTTCTACTTTTCACTGCATAAACAAGCACTTTCCAGTCAAACACACACAAGGTGAGCTCAGGATGTAGTTTCTATAACTATTCATGCATGTCACTGAAACTTGAATTTCTCAGTCTCTTACCAGCAAGTCTCACAGCATCTATTGAAAAAAAAAATACAAAAGAGGAGTAGAATGTGTTTTAACATGCACATAAATATTTGTTTGGGTAGGGGGGAGTCTACAGGTTTTCATGTGGTGTTATTTTGGGGTTCGTTTTGGGGGGTTTTTTTTCATTATTCACTGAGTTCACGAAGCAAGCAAGCAGACAAGAGGCTAGATCCTAAGAAGGTTCCAAGTGCAATGAACCTCCATGAGATTCGGGTAATTTGCATCTGCTAAGGAGTCACAGCCCAATACATTTCAGCTCATAATTCATGAATAAGATGTATGAAAGCATTGTCGACCAGCGATGGGCGGAGAGGGGGTGATGCAAGGAGATGCTTTTGGGAATATAGAGCTGAAATTCTGAAATATCAAAGTTTCAGACAATGTCTTTTCTCTCTTGTTGTTTAGGAGCTCTGGTTTCTCCTAATTCAGCCTGGCCAGAGATAGTTTATCACTGCAGCTAATAAAATACTCCAGAAGTCTCAAATTTTAAGGTTCTGTAAAATAAACTGCAATGGACAGACTGTCAAATTTTTCCTCCTTTTTCTCCTTTCCTGCCTCTCCTTTCCAGGATGAACAACCAAACAATCCCCAAAACATCCTGGCTGTAGTAACAACTTAAAATCAAACATGCCAAATACTCCATTAGGTGTTTACATATAGTTGCTTTAGGATTCAGATTCAAAGTTTACATTTTTTCTTATGAATATAATTTGCATGCCTTAGCTCAACCAAGTGAAAATTTAAAATCAGGACCTTTTTTTCAAGAAGTCATATTAATATGACTTTAGAATTGTGGAGTTGGTGATTTTTCTCCTTAAAATGAAATAATATGTGCATATAAGTACATGTACAATCTCTTTTTGAGTCTACTTAACATTTTTTACCCATAACACTTATTTCCTTCATAGCCAACACTAAAAAAAAAAAAAAGACAATAACGAAACTTTCCTCATGATGTCCACAAGTTGTAAAAGTATTTTCTCCATCAATTTTGAGAGAGGGAGGTTTTATTCCAAAATTAAGGAACAGGTTTCCTAATTCCTTTGTTCATCCATCTAAGAGGAGTTGTATGGATGGTTTACAGGGCTTTTTATAAGATAGGTGCTCTTTATTAATGTAATGCCAGATCTAAATCTATCTGTGCGTTCAGCAGCAATTTCAGCTTAAAGAAAGAAATATTCAGTATGATAAGTGGCAATAACCACTATCAGTAATAAGGGAAAAGACTGATTCATAAGCCGTACTTTTAATATTTTTGTGGCACTTAATGCAGCCATCAATATTCAAATCCAGCTGACATCTGTGGGAGCTCCGAGTGTTCAACAACTTGTATAAGTACTCAATAAATTGCAAGATTGAGCCCTAATCCTGCAGTCAATGTTATGGGTAGGGGAAAACCTAATTATAGTGAGATTTTTTTTTCAGGTTTACTTACTGCAAGAGTTCAAAGCAAGATCATATCATTGATCTCAAACTATAATACAATTGATCTCAAGAAGGAACTAAAAGCTTCCTTGTAGGTCTGATCTTTTGAAAGCCTTTTATGAATTATGTGTCAAGAAGAGATAATGAACACTTATAGGTCTCTAAGGGATTTTTTAAAAGAAAAAAAATGATATTATCACAAAATAAACCTGCATAATTCCGATCAGTGAGCTCGGTGTCACAGCCTCTCTCAGCCATTAATTAATTGAATGTGGGAATGGAGCTCACTACCAGTGGCTGAACTTGCATGATGGGCAGGACTGATTGTTTGTCTATGCCCAGATGTACTCTGCATTGCGAAGATTCAATCCAGGAGCTTCGTGGTGCCTGAACATCAAATTCTCTGTGTGGTCTCACACGCAGGTTTCCACCAGACTGAGGCAGGACTTGTGCAAAGCTTGTCTCGGCTGGAAGTCATTTTTTTTGTGACAGTAAAAATAAGATCCACTTTATCACTGGATAACAGACACGTAATCGTGCTCCCAGTTGCATGTGTCAAAATGAAGCCTGTTCCTCAGGCTTTTAGCCAGCTGACTGAAAGGAAGCTTTGGGGGAATGTGAAGCAACTTATGGTGCAGACTGATTTTCAAAGAACGTGAATGTCAGCTAGCTTGTCTGAGCTAATGGAAGCTCACATTTGCTTCAATAAATGAACCAGACACAAACATAAGGGTTAAAGCGCTGCTTTCCACAAGAATAGCAGAAGTTATATATGAAATACTTTTGTTTGATTGGCAAACTTTAACAAATAAACTGAGGGCCTGATTCAGTTAAGTTCCTAACCATGTGAATAGTCCCGCTGTGATCAAAACTAGGAGAAAACAGAGACAAATATAAAGGTAGTAGTTTTTCTTTGTGCTTACCTACTTATCAAAATTGTCTTACTGAAACTACTATCAATGGCTTCTTTTCAAAACTTGAAAGAGTAACACTCTTTGGGAAAAAAGCAGTCCAAATGGATAACAGATTTTTAAAAACGGATTTTGTCTTTTATGTTCTGGCTACCCATTCCATCTCTTTACATAAGGTTGACAGTTGCTGAGGTTTTTTTTTTTATTTTCTGCAAACAGCTACATTTTTGCTCTTCTATACTATTCTCAATTTCTAGGGCATAAATCAAAGTTGAAATAGTTACCTAAGTGTAAATATTTCCTTAAAATATAAAATAGCTTTCCCTTCCAGTCTTTGAAGAATTAAGATGAACGAGAACACAAAATTAGATATCTAAAATACTGGATGTAAACTTGAGAAATAAAATGTTAAAAAAAAAATAAAATAAAACTAAAACAAAACAACACAAAAGAACCAGCCAGATCTTTCCACTGTTTAGTGTTAACTCAGAGAAGAAAACCTTCTATTATAGGTCACAGTATGGAAAACATCACACCTCTTCTAAACAAGTACTACAGGATATAACCAATTAATCTAGTTCTTGTTTTATGTGTTCCTCATTTTCTGTGGAAACAAACACATGCACTATATGAACGCTGACCTGGAAACAGCATGTTGCATGATGATATCTGGAATTAACCTCCCAAAGGCAAGGCCTAGGTATCAATGTCCACTCCTGCCCACTGACACTCTATCCACATATGGCTGTGAAATAGCATCTGAAAAACCTGAAAACAGAAGATAGTCCCAGGCCACTAGAGGCAGCTTACATTTTTTGTGAACATGTTTTGTCTACAGCATTAGCGAGGGTTTCAGGAATCTAAATATGAAAATACGTATTCCCAACCAGCAGGTGCAGCCACCACCTCTACCAGCAGACACTTTGCAACCCGCTTCCCAACCTGTTTCTCCTGCTTCTGAAAAGCGTAAGAATTATTGCAATGAAACAGGCAGCAATGTTTCGAAACAAATCCCTTTACAGACTTTAATCTTGGGAAAAGAGATCCGAGCTCTGTCGCCAGTGGTAGGAGATAATCTTGTAGGGCAGCAAGAAGAAAGTGCCTGAGCTGCAGATAAAAGGCAAACTCCTGCCGCGGAATATTATACAAACGCTGAAGATGCTGGAAAGGCGCCAGAGCTCCCTGGTGTTGCAGGCTGGAGACACGAGGTACGCAGCCACCGTCCCGCCGAGAAGCAAAGGCAAACAGTTGCAGAATTTGATCAAGCGCAGCTACAGTACGTGCCGGTGGGGACCTTTCATCTTCAGAGCTGTCAGAAGCCACAACCATTCACCGAGAGCCTTCGCCATGGTGAACCCTCCTTTGTCTACCAAGAGTGATGACAACTTACACAGGGACGAAATACGGGCAAGAGAAATAATGTGACAATGACTTTTTTTATTTTATAAATCATCCACTTTAATAGTGATGCTTAGCCTATGCAAAATAATCCCACAGCCAAAGCTGACACACCGTGTCACTGTTAACTTTGTAAAGAGCCATACTACTATAATTCGTAGAAAAATGAAGAGGTGTAAAACATGACACAGAGAACTATGCTGACTGAAGGAGCCATTTATCACTGTCTTATACAAGTAAATTAAAAAAATAGAGTATGTAAAATAAGCTTGCAAATAAACAAATTCATAAATAGTATAAATTGATCAGAAAACAGAAGCAAGTGACAAAAAAGTTGTGCTAGTTGTTTGGATAGCTGTTTAGAAGATGTTCTGCACATGTAACCTTGTGTTAAGCCGTGTCCCAGAAAAAGAGAAAGCATGCAAGTAGTAAAACTCTCTGGAAATCTCAGCAGATTGTTAGTATTCAGACTTTGTGTTCCAAATGATTCTGAAAGAATGGTGATTTTTAACTAAAAAAAAATACGGTCGACATAAGAAAATGCTCAGGATTAGGGATGGGGTATGGTTGGCAGTAGGCAGTCATGCTGGTGAAAAAGGGGAGATGCTCCTTGCGCTTATCTTCCCAGAAAACAAATATGTGTTGGGTAGGTATCTGTTTCATTTCAGGATGAAACAAACTCTTTAAAAGAACACAAACAAACAAATAAAAAGGAATTACAAAGCACATGATCTCATTTACCATCGTAGCGTTCATGAAGGCCATGCACGAATATCAGGAATTGTGTGAGTCTTCCTTATGCCATTTTTTTATTACTGTGTCAGTAGTACTCAACAGAACGTAAGCCTCCAGAACATGCTTCAGCTCTGTCAGAAACAGCATACTGGAGCAAAAGATGCAATACTAAAACCTACATAAAATATGCACAAACATGATACGGGAAAGTTTTTGTGTGAATTTTATAAACCGTATTCATGTACAGTACAGTAAAATCCATTTAGACTCAAAAACCTCATTGTTTCAGGCCATTGTGGTGTTGCTGTTGAAACTTATTAACTCCAGTTGAGCACAAACAGCCATTCTCTGGGCAGTTCATTAAAATCTACCAGTTCTTAAGCTCGAAGGGACTTCTGACTGTTTAGTTCCCATGGGAAATATTAAAAGAAAAAAGTTGCAGAGAAAAATCATAGCATGTCACAACACTTAATAATAGCTACAAATGGAGTAATTTTAAATAGTTTGCATTAACTTGATGGGATAAATATTCTGAGGTACTCAAGACCCTTAGGGAGAAGTGTCACAGGGATAAGCCATAGTGTGAAATTGCTATTTGAGTGCTGAATACCAATTATTTGTGATTTACTGTAATTTACTTTTAAACCCAGGAGCTTACCCAAAAGCAGTTGGTGTATGTTTTAAATGATGCATCAAGGACTTTAGATGTGAAAGATCCAGGAACAGCAACAGAAAGAGAAACACCCTCAGAAAATGTTCTAGTTACTACCAACTACCATATCCAAAGAAAAAAAAATTTTAGGGAAAATGTGAGGAGTGAGGCACTGAGAGTGACATATATGTAGACAATTCTGTATCCAGGAAGCTGCAGTACTGAAAACTAATACATGACCTGGTTTTGAACAAGTTTACTCTCGCAAAGAGCTGAAATACAGGTGGAGAGGGAGCCCACCCAGTCACATTTACTATATGTTTTTTAAACATGGGCAAGAAGCTGAATTTTGTCTTTTTTAATAAGCTGCTATTATAAATGGAGCTGGTCAGAAAACAGTTTCTGCCCTTGTTCTGCTGGGACTTCTTGAGGTGATTGCACCTTGGCCTTTTAAGACCTCTCTTGTGCCAGGAACCAACTTGTCCTCCTCCTCCAACCAACTTCTTGACCAAGGAACTCCAACATAGCCATTTTTCCCAGTCTTTCGGAGAGTAGAGTGTGGCTCATGGTGGGACTTACTGCACCCAGCTTCAGTCACCCAGATATTAATTATGAAACCCAAGTTAGTGGTCTGTGATGGATGCACTTGGCCTGCCTTAACCAAACCAGCAGCAGTTTGGTCCAGGCTCCAGAGGAGGGAAAGGCCTGAACTGCAGCCAGGCCAAGAAATCATTGTAGGAAACCCACAAGGAAGCAGAACAGCAACTGAATCCCCATAAGTTGTGGGTGCAGAGGGTCTCGTGCAGACCTTTCCCACTGTGTGCAATTTGACTTCAAGTCAAACACTTTATTCCATAAACACGACAGCCCAGGTCAGCCTACTTTGAGCTCTCTCTGCCAGACAAGCGTGGCTGTACCGTGATGATCTTTTACCACTCACAGATCACTGGATAAGCCCAATTTAAGTTTTGCTTTAATCATTTAGCTTAAATAAGTACATTTTAAACAGAGTGAATGACTTAGGATTATAAAGTGATGTGATTTTTAGTATACTGTTCATTTTGCATTATTTAGTAGCTAAACTTGCTGAAATCTTGCACTCTATGCTACGAAGTTGTCTCAGATGACTGATTTAGGGGTCTGCTTGCCACAAATCAGTGTTTAGACCACTGAAAGAAAAGTGTAATTTAACAGAGCTCAATGGCAAGGCTCACTTCCTTACTGCATGGAGGAATTATGCCAAGCAGAGTCAGGTTAGAGCTGTTTAGAGTGATTTCTATGGGGACAGGAGATGCGAAAGGGTATAGGGAAGCCCTCCTGTTGAGTAAGGAGGTTCAGAATGGACACTTTTGCTTTCTAAGCTCCTTCTCAGAGAGGGGCCTAGGTGTGGCTGGAACCAAACTTAGCCCCATACTTGATCAATGGTCCATGTCTAAGAGACATCGAGGGTAAGAGAAAACAGGTAAGGGATTATATGTATTTGTGGACAAAGGATAATATGGGCACACCTGATTCTTTACATCATTTGGCTAGGATTTCAAAGTTTTATTATTTTGCATCTCAACCATCTCACATCCCCTCCAGGGGTCTGGTGTCCGGTCACGCCAAAGTCTGGATTCCAGGTCTCCCAAAGCAAACTCTAAGGCATCGGAGTTTGTAGAAATAAATCATTTAATGGAGCAGTACAGCAGCAGGGCTGGCTTGAGATGGCTGCGGGTGCAGAGGTCCCAGCGAAGCACAAGAATCCCAGGGTTTTTATATCTTTACAGACCATTCACACCATGATTCAGTCCAAAAGCAGTATTTGAGTCTGGGGTCTTCTCGCTTCTCATTGGATCTTTTTCATTGATCTCAGATTGGTCTTTGGTTTTTTTAACTGTAGATATTGTTTATAGTTCATAGCATTGAAGGTGATGTTTGTCTGAATTAATCCTTTTCTTTCCAGCAAACCACAGAACAGGCCATATCTTGCAGATATCCACGATTGCTTTGTGTTGGCCTGAAAGATATTTTCTCCCCAGTCAACTCCATTCTTCCCAGCAAAGCGCGAAACAGGCCTTATCTTGCAGATGTTCACAGAAATCTGTAGCCACTTTTGTTTCCTATAGTGAGTCCTTGGCCTGGCTGCAGCTCAGGCCTTTCCCTGCATTGAAGCCTGGACCAAACTGCTGCTGGTTTGGCTGGGGTGAGTCGAGTACATCCACCACAAAAGTTCTGCTCACATTTAGCAAAATTGTGTTTACCTGAGCAAAACAAAGCAGCTACAAGCACCTGCAAGGTACAGCTTGTTTTGTACCTTGTTGAGCAAAACAGGATCCACCCGAGTAAAATAACGCCTTCAGCTTCAAGCCATCGACAACATCTGCAGCTAAACCAGATGAGGGCCTGTCTGAAGATAATGAAACAATCCAATGAGAAGCAAGAAGACCCCAGACTCAGACTGGACTATTGGACTAAATCATAGTGTGAGGGGCAGGTTAATAGTCTGTAAGGGTATAATCACCCAGGAACTTTTTTGCTTGAGTCAGCACCTCTGTACAGGCACCCAGCTCGAGCCGACCCTGCTGCTGTACTACTCCATTAAATTATTTAATTCTATGAACTTTGATGCCTGAGAGCTTTCTTCAAGAGACCTAGGATCCCATCTTCATCGCCAATGGACTTCGATGTCTGAGAGCTCACTTCGAGAGACCTGCATTCCAGACTTTAGAGCAACCTGGCACCAGACCTTTAGAGAGGATGTGAGAAGGTTGAGATGCTTACCTGATGATCCTTTGAAATCCTAGCAATATACAGAATTGGGTGTGCACTTATAATCTTTCGGCCATAAATACATACAATCTCCTACCTCTTTTCCCTTATCTCGGTATATCTCTTAGACATGAACTCTTAACCAGGTCTAGGACTGGTTTTAAATCCAGCTGCACTCAGATTCCTCTCTGATAAGGAGCTTAGAAAGCAAGGAGTCCATTCTGAACCTCCTGACTCAACAGGAGGGCTCATGTCCACCCTTTCCCATCTCTTGTCCCCATAGAAATCACCCTAAACAACTCTCACCTGATTCTCCTTGGTGTATTTACTCCATGCAGTAAATGACTGAACATTACCATTGAACTCTGCTAAGCTGCACTTTTCTTTAAGTGATCTAAATAGTGCTTCGTGCAAGCAGGATCCTAAATCAATCACCTGCAACAAAGTTGTAGGCACCTAGCACCATCAGTGGTGAGAGGCAATTATAAGCAGAAAGTGATGCCCTGCAGCTCCTGATCTTAAGATCGAATTAAAATATATCTTCCTCCATTAATTACAAAGGCGAATTGATAGCTTGGCTGTTAATCACCTGATCTGTAGCTGATTAACTGATCTGAAGTTAGGCGAGACGGATCCAAAGAACAATCATGCTTCCATGGTAAAGGCAAGACAATCCAGCTTTCAAAGAGCAGGATATCATTTATTTAGAATAAATGTACCCATTACATAAGAGCTTACGTTTGCCAAATTTCTGCTTGAAGATGTGAGTAGTTTAAGGCCAAATCCACACTGTACTCCAAACAGAACCTTCCACTCATGACGAGTCCAAATATGTTCTGTCTCCATGTTGCAAGAAAAAAACCCCTTGATCAGGCACAGGATTGTGGAAATAACCAATGCGAAATTTTCAGAGCTCTGCTGCCCAAAGCCCACTAAAGAAACACAATTTCTTCAGCCGCCACCACTTATCCTTTCAGCAATACCATTGAACCTTCATGGAGCATCTGTATGATGCTCTTAGTCGTAAGGTTTATTTTTAGGTAGTCCTGCAAGGAGCAGGGATTTGGACTGGATGATCCTTATAGGTCAACTCCAGTTTGAGATACTTTTTGATTCTGTGAATCTTAGACTGGGTCATTTCCAGGATGGTCCAGGTAATGTACATTGCAGGTGCAGATCAAAGGCTTCAATGCCATTAATTCTCATCTTACAAGCTTTCCTTCTGGTTATGGCCCCAAATCAGTTCTTAAGTCCAGTAAGAGCTATGCCTTGCACAACTCTGTATACTTTTATTCTGTTAGTAACCAGTGAACTAATCAGTATTTTCTCAGATGTTATTTCTCTGCATTGAAAAAGTTGATACTTGCAGCAGCTACCTAATACAGATTTCCTGTTATGAAAGAAGCATCTTTTACCTGATCCATACTGTCAGAAGTACAAACCACTAACAAAGCTAAATATGATACCCACAATATTCATACAGAAGACCCTGTGTGTCTCACAAAACTTGCTTCTGTACCTCTTCACTACATGTTCTTTGATTTTACATCACTTTTGTGACAAGTCATGTAAAAATAAATGTCCTCTGAGCTGTTTTCAAATACCTAATGTTGGAAACAACAGTGACTCTAATTGAAGAACTTAATTTTGATGAGGTCAAAGAGCTTCATTCTACATTTTTAAAGCAATGGAAAATTTGAACTATTAGTCATGAAGTGATTTGAAAATAAAACTGAGGACTGCGCGAACAAGCTGAACCATTCCACCAATCTGTTGTTCTGGCAAACAAGAGTATGAGCCGGGCTGTATGACCAAGATGGAGAGAAGAGTTGATGAGGTTGCATCTGAAATGTTGCATCATCTTCTGCACCTCCAAGTACAAGACAGAAACCCACATATTGGAGAAAGTCTAGAGAAAGGAGGGCCATTAAGACAGAGTTCTGGAGCACAATGACCATGAGTAAAGGCTAAAGGAACCAGAATTGCTTAGCAGGGAGACAAAAAGTCTTGATGGGCATCTCACTGCAGACTTCTGCAAACAGAAGTGGAATTACAGAGAAGATGGAGCCAGATACTTCTCAGAAGTGCACAGAAAAAAAAAAAAAGGAAAAAAGAAAAAAAATGGACAAGAGGCAACAAAACAACCACAATTTACAGCAGAAGGAATTCAAATTGTAGATCAGGAAAAATATTCTTCCCCATATGAGCAGTTAAGCACTGGAACAGGTTGCCCAGGGTGGTTGCAACATCCTTGTCCCTGGACATACTCAAAACTGGACAAAACCCTGAGCAACCTGATCTGATGTTGAAGCAGTAAAGGAGGTTGGACTGAATAGCTGCCAGTGGTCCCTTCCAAGCCAAATCTTTTCATTATTATTTATTTACGTTGTCTTTATTTCATCAAGTTAGCACTTGTTCATACTTCCTTTCAGTTCTGTTTCACATATTTTTCCATTGCTAAGTAGATCTGACTCAAATGCAAGATGCTTTCCTGTGTTGCACAGACTGTGCTTCCCATGTGGTTTCAACAGTCCTCAAATTCTGGAATGAAGGACACAAAATTCAGGCTGTGGGAGGAAAAATCTCCTTCCTGAATATACTATCCTGCCAATAACAGAGGAGTCTCCACCCTCAATCCACCAGAAGCCTCGTCTGGAGGAGCAGACGATATTCCTTCAGTTTCACAGCTGCCCATGACTAATAATCTTCTCAATGTCATCTCCAGGCTACGTAACAATGAATAGCATCCAAGACAGGATTCCTGAATCATTTTTATCTAATTTTGAGTAATTTTAATAGAAGTAGTAAAGGAGGAGAGTGTTTGTAGAGTATTTCTAACTTTCACTGCAACCACATCTGAGATGAAAATTTAATCCTCTTCCTCATCAGATTAATTATGAAACGGTAAGAATACATTTTAAAGTTTCATAAATTTCCATAACTCTTTTTGCCTCTGAAGTTGGGAACATGAGCATATTTTTCAGTCTAAGTCTTTTGATTCAACAGATAGGCTAGAAGTTCTCCCACTCCATAAAAAATTTATTTCATTTTTTTTTCCCTGTACAAAAGGGAACTGATATATATGTGCATACCTATAACAAAATAAGCTGGGTTTCAATAAATGAAAAACTCAATTATCTCTTAAAAAAAATCCTATAGCATTTCTCAAAGGATATTTTTCACAATTTTAACTTTTTTTTTCAGATCTTTTCCCTTCATTTAAAAAGGCATTTTAATTAAAAATGATGAAATCCAACTCTGATGTATTTCTTTCACTAAAATAAATGTTATTCTTGGTATTGCACTGGATTCTGATTCTCTGTCTTCTTCACAATACCATTTCCCTGCTGTGGATTTGTGCAGAAATATATGCCCATAAAATCACTACAAATTCCACTTCTTCTGGAATACTGTTGCCTCTCCAATGTCCCCCTGAAATATTGAACTCCTTTAAAAAAAAAAAATCATAAATGAAAACAAATATTACTGCTGCTTAGTTTTTCTTCTGATTACAAAACCATGACCACAAAGCCTCCAGTTTCACGGACCTCAAGTTCTTCTTCATTTGTTTCCAAACCTGTTGGACTCATTCTATCTGATGGGAACAGCATAAGATTATAAACCTCTGAGTAGTGCTGCATTATCATCCTTTTAATTCCTTCTTACTCCTACCCATGTGAAAACTTTATGCTGAGGTTTTTATCACAGGAAAAGACGGGTTATCTCTCTGTCCTGTAACTCGCATTTTTCTTTCAAATCTTGAAAGCAATCTCAACATTTTTTCTCTTGTTGATTACTAGCAATTTCTTTTTCAGCAATTTTTACTTTTACATGGCAAACGATTTTTAATACCTCCTCTGAAAAAGATCGCCTGTATAGTTTATACATTTTTTAAGATTTTTTTCTCTTTCCATTTTCCGCTAAGACTGTAGTCACGTCATATAGCTCTGAAGAAAGGTTTCATCTAGGCCCACTTATGGCTTTATCCATAGGTAAGTTGTACAGATGGATAAAGCAGGTAGGTGTATGTCTTCCAGTTAATTTTATTCTTTAACTCTCTTGTCCATGGTAACAACTGCTACTGAGCAGGCAGGCAGGTGAAAGGCTTTACCCAATATGTGAGGAGAAAGGAAAAGAAAGGCACCTGTAGATTTACCAGTCAGTCCTCAAACACCATTTCAAATAACTATTGCTTGGAGAAAGAATGTGCCCAATAATGCAACGTTTAAGCCAAATCCTTCTAAAGAACAGGTCATAATTCCTCAGAGGAAAAGAAATGTAAGGTATGAATATTTCAGAAACTCCCATGAAGCCTTTGGGGCTCATCTCCTTTGTCTTGTAGGACAGAATTATGGGGTTTTTTAGGATATCTCCCTTCTCCACCTTAGTCCTTACAATAAATGCTGTAACAATTAATGACTCTCTCTTGACTGGTTGTATCTCTAGAACTCAGCAGGTCCAGTATCCAACTCTTTTCTCTCCTTTTTTTGTGAAAGAAGCTGTAAATATCAGCTATTTCACTTAGAGATCATTTTTTATTTTACTACCCCTTTTGAGGAAGAAGCAGCAACTTTATGAGACACTCTAACTTTTTTCTCCTCCTTTGTATGCTGTTCTACGATTCACAGCTGCAAAGGCTCTAGGTCTTCTCTACTGAGAACAAGAGCCATAAATTTTTACCAGCAAAATACTTTAAAATACTGATATTTTTTAAAATTAATCAAGAGGTTATGTTCAAAGCTTTTCATTCATCCAAATTTGAGTAGATGAATGTCCTTTTTAAATGGTGCTGCCCCAATATTCACTAAGATGAAAACCAAATCTGGCTGTGTCAGACCTTTGCAAGTGACTGTATCATCATTTTCCACACCACAAGTAGGCAATGGATTTTCTGAACTCCAAACAACATGTTTGAAATAAATACCTCTTTACAAAATACTTGAAATCCCAATAAATCAAAAACTTAATATCTGTTAATACTGTAGGTGGTATGCAAGACTAGCTAATATCAGTTGATACCTATGAAAACATATTTAGCATCTTAATTCTCTAGTGACTTATTTTAAAATTTCATTAATTGTATTCCAGAACCAATATTCAATGATCTAAACATATACAAAGCTACAAGAATTTCAGGCATAGTGTTAAACTATCTACATGCATTACACATAAATCAAGTGCTAGTCATTGTTTTGCCTTTCCTCTATCATGCAATCAAGAAAATAAGATAAAGACTCCTGGTAATATTGAAATAGATTTCTCTTCCTGCTGCAGGATTTGCTTATCCCTTCCTATGCCTACACTTTCTTTCTCTTTGACACACAACCAGCTTCCCAAGCTCTGCAGTAAGTTTACTGACTCCCAGTAAAATCTAGTGTCCAGCTTCCTCATATTCAAGTACTCGTTTCATGAAACAGCACAAAACTATTTTTTGAAGACTTTTAAAATTTTTACGTACAGTTTTGATGCATTTATGGAATAAGCAATTTTCCTTCTCTGCTGTTTTAACTTCATTTATTTGCATTCTACATGTTTCTTCTTTAACAGCCTTTTATCGAATCTTCAGTTAGGAAATTAAGTTCTACATCAACACCCAACCTGTGAATGATAAGGGTGATATTCACATTCAGGTTGGCACTCCTAGCCGATCTTTGGACAATTCCCACAAAAAATATTCCTTTATCTGTGTAGTTCCTGTCTTTTTCACTGGATGTGTATTTCTTCAGGTATTTTTAGGCACCTAAAATACTCTTCTACACACTTCTGTGAAATGTTCCTGTTATCTGTTGATCTCGTGGCTCTGCACAAACACGCTCTTTGCTCTGGATACGGTTCTTCATGCTGCTTCTTGAAAGCACATTTCATCTGCATTCTCCAGACTGCTCTAATGTCTCAGCTTTTGCTTTGTCTAGCATATTCCTACAGCTTTGACATTTGCAGTCCAGCATGGCACTGCCTTATTTCCTTTCCAAAGTTAGTCTGTTTTTATTCTTATGAATATATTACTCTTACGAAAGTCTGGCTATTTGTTCAGACTTTCCTCTAGCCTTTCTCCACTTCCCACAAATTTAATTTGGAACTTTCAGTGTTCTTAATATTCTTTCTTTTTCTTGAAGACATGATTGTAATTCCAACCTTGCTTAAAATAAGGATATATGAGCCTTACAAATTGGCTTAGCAGCTTTACCTATGCTATAAATGCCTTAAAAGTCTTCCTCTCTTTAGAGAAATTGATACCAGAACTCAAAAGAAGTGTGTTGAGGGCAGTTGTACCATTTCAAAATTGCTCTGTCTTCTTAAGCTAGGCCTATTAACTGGCCTACTTTCCATTACAGTATCGATATGACTGTGAAGCAAACATGGAACATATACCTAGGACTTTTAAAAAAACTATGTACCTTTTGCCTCTAATCTTCTTGTTAACACCACTTGATTTCATAAAGAAACAGTTTTCTTATTTAGATTTAACTAAATTATCTGCACAATGCCTACAGAATTTGGGCTTCTTCGGAGTTTTTACTTCCTCTGCAATTTTTAGCTACCATCTTCTGGTTCTACTTTAATTTCTGGTGTCATATACCAGCAGTTAATGAGGTTACGATCAAAATACCGTTTCATGAGGACCACAAGGACTGTTAGACACTAATGATAATGTTAGAGGAAAAAGTTGATGAGTGGAGATTTAAGTTTCTCTGCAAGGCTGACTAATTGAAAACTGATAATTAAAACTGATTGACTCGGACTCTCCAGGGGATACCACATTGCAACGCAAGCCACTTAAGGGGATGATGGATCTTACGTATACACTATCTTACCTTCAGAAATATTGGCCACAGAATAATATTGCACTGAAAATTTTGTTGTACACTAGATGTATTTTTGATTCCTGTCAAAGAGGCTGCATTTTAACTCACAGTGTTAGGAAAAAAACCCTACACAATCTGACACTTCAAAGAGTTACTGGTAGAAGTTGGATAGTCAGTAACGGTTTTGTTTTTAAACTCCAACTAGAAACACAGCAGTGTAATTCTGCAGCAAACAGACATGGAATTGCTCATTTTAAAAACATAAATATTTAAAAATCATTTATAGTGCAGTATGGTAAGATTAAAAATGTTTTTAATTACAGTAATTCTTAGGCGGATATACTGCTGTACGGAAATTCTGCTTTCGCCGTGCCCAAGTCCTTAAATGCCATGCATCTAAAATGTTACTTTCAACTCACAAAAAAAAAGAGACTGATGGTACACTGTCACAATGAGTACCAAATTTTTACAAAGCTTAATAGAAATTAACTGCCTAGCAGCAGACCTTTTCAAGAGTTATTGCGTTGACATGTTTGACATCCCTTACCTTCAGCATAAGGGATGAGAGTTTGCTTCGAGGTTTTGAGCAGGACCTATCTTAGAAATATAGGAGGCATGACTGGCACAGTTGGCTAGTGCACTCCCGCATCCCCTCAAATCTTTAAGGCAAGAATAAAGAATTGCTGATTTTGTAAATAATTTAAATCTTTGGCTCTTTGTCTGGTCCTGTCGGGAACCGTATTTGTGCATGCCTGGTATCCATATGACCTACCGTGTTCTACGTAAAAGAAACCAAGACTCCAACTCACAGTAATTTGGATGCCCTCTGCTGAACCTTCACTGGTGGCATAAATGGTTCCTGAATACCAATGCCCATCACACACTTTGTTGGTGGTGAAGAATGACATACCTGACTCTGTAATCAAATGGATGAAGGGGCTCTGAACAGCTGACTGGTTCTTGCCAAGGAAAATGCAACAAAACAAAACAAAACAAACAAACAAAAACCACCACCAACAAAAATAAAATGAACAGAAAAACAACACAGAGAGCTTTTTTATGCAAGCTTGATTCGGATCCAGATTTCAGTACAGGAGTGACTGCAAGTATTACAGCCGTGCACAAGCATGATGTGTAAATTGAGGGTTTATATTTCGAAACTTCTGCTATTCTGACACAAGGACTGGTGGCTAGGGGAAGGGAAAAAGTGATGTATGTAAATGCAGCACGCCACATGGTCTTTGCTGCCCGCTCACGTCAGAAACCATTCTCCTTCCCAATCGAAAGCAATGATCATTTATCCATATGCTACCTCAGCAGTTCCCGGAGTGGGAATCAGACCTGCTTCCCTACATTATTAGTTTGTACTTGAATTACTTTACACACAGGTGGAAAAAAAAAAAAAAAGGAGCAAGAAGCACCCCCATTTCAACAGTAACTGGAAATAGGAGCCTTATTCCTGTGAAACGGAGTTGTAAGTTTTAGCATCTTATGGCAAGGAGGGGACTGTCAAGCCAAGTGAAGTGTGTTGTAAAAAAGGCAATTAAACAGGTGGAAAAAACGGTCATGTTGAGAAAAAGGAAAGACTGAGCTCTGCTGTGCTTCCAAACCAGACATTTTAGCATGTATACAGTGTCTGAAATCCTACACCTTCCTATGTCAGTCCTTCCTTACTAACTTGCTGCAGGCAGCTTAAAATTTTAGAGGTTCTGGGTCCTTCCTGGGAAGTTATTTACTCTCCTGGGTTTAGCCAAGGGTCCATCTCTCTGTCCTGTAGCAGTCACACCAAAGCTAAGCATTGTAGCTCTCGCTGCTGGGGCACAACAGTAACTTTTTTTTATTTAGGCCAGAAAAAACATACGGGAAGATGAAGAGTGGTAGCAGATGCATGACAGGGAGAGAGACAGATTATAGTGTTGAGACAGGAGGAATGGGAAATGATGAAGACACAAAGTAAAGGTAAATAAAAGACAGAGATATAGAAATGGCACAGGAGTTGGACTTGATGATCCTTGTGGGTCCCTTCCGACTCAGGACATTCTATGATTTTATGAAAAGCTGCACAAGAACGGACAGTGGAAAAAAGCGAATGGGAAAAGCAGAAAACAATACTTTAGCAGGAAAGATACATAGAGGCAGAAATGTGTCCCAGGCAACAATCTAGACAGAAGACACTACATCCAAAAGAATGAAAACAGGGAAGAAAAATAATGTCAGCATTCATTGAAGGGAAATCAGGCTGACAGGTGAATGAATTATTGAACTTTGTTAGCTATAAAATTAAAAAAAACCCCATACATGAAGACATGTAACCTTCTTCCATTCCCACATCTCGAGTGAGACTCACAGCCCTAAGCCACATACACACAGGACAAATCACACTCTCTTACCCTGATGAGCTTTCGGTCTCATTAACACGAAAGAAGCATAACTTGAGAAAAGGAGAACCGTGGTTAGAAACAAAATGGGATCTGCTTTTCTGCCTTCTTCTCTAGCAAACACACACTTCCATCACTGCCGATCTGCATATTTAATGCTATTGCTACAGACTGTACTGGAGCTTCAGTCCCTCAGTGAGGGATTTCTTGCACCTTTCCTCTCTCCTTCCGAGCACATACAAACTCAGCAGCCAGCTGCAGTTCTTGTGCAAGGACCTGCTTACCAAGGTCTTGCTGATAAGGAAGAATGTTTTTGTTCTTTCCACCGAAAAACTACCATTCAAAGTCAGAATGTTTAAATTCTCTGAGATGCAAAAAACATCCTGCCTATGCAGGTAGCATCCAAAACCTTAAAGAGGCCAAGCAGCAACCTGATGCTGTACTTCCTCTTATGCTGCTTCTTCTACCACAGCATCTATCTGGGCGTTGTCTCTGTGGTACCTCTCACATGCCTTTAAAAAGCTTGTTTTATTGGTTTTTTTCCATGCAAAATGGAGGACGTCAGTTCAAACCCAAACCAAGGGCCTTCTTGAAATATGCTCCCTACCTTTATCATTCATCTGGCTCACAGGTAGCAACTTCTGTTATAAACATGGTATTTTACTGAACCTAAACAGAGATTAAAAAAAAAAATTGTCTGCGCTTAATATATCTTGATATTTAAGCTGATATCTAGTTAAAAAACTATGGAGAGATCACGATACAAGCAACTGAACTTCAAAAGAACAGTTATCGTTGCAACATAAGTGTGCCATAAACAGTTGTGGCAAATAAAAAATGACAGGAGAACTTGTTCAGAAAGCGTTTGCTTGGAAAAGCCATCATCAACCAGCTCCTGTACCTTGCAGGAGTGGGGCTTCAGGGATTGCCTTCAAATTAGGCTCAATAACAGCACAGCTTGGAAGCACACATAAACCAAAGTAACTACAGCAGGCATGGTGTCTGGAACCATAATCAAATAAATGCACAGAAATCACGAAACAGGAAAGGTAGTTATGTATAAAATAATCCCTGTAACATACCAGATGCAGCTAATGAAACAAATGAGAACAGCATGAGTAGGAAGGACTATGGAATACTTGAGTTCCAACTAAATGATCCATGCTCCGAGCTTAGCATTGTTTGTACGTAAATATTAATACAAGTTAAGCCGCTGTTGAGGCATTGACTTTTTTTGGGGCAGAGCATTTGAAAATCAGCAACATATACCATCAGCTTCAGAGCAGGCTGATACTAGCTTTAAATAAGCAGGGTACACACTTTCTTCATTGTAGTAAAAATACAGTTGCAATTTTTAGTAAAGACCTACTCCAATGCATAAAGCTGTCCAAAAAATTAAACTTATTTGGGTCCATTTATATTAGATCATAAAAAATCACCCTTATCATGAAGAGAGGGACAATGTTGGCTGAACAAGGCAGAATCTAGTTTTCTTTGGTAT
This sequence comes from Caloenas nicobarica, assembly GCF_036013445.1. Classification (NCBI taxonomy): domain Eukaryota; kingdom Metazoa; phylum Chordata; class Aves; order Columbiformes; family Columbidae; genus Caloenas; species Caloenas nicobarica. The sequence goes on along the minus strand of NC_088284.1, from coordinate 82,099,307 downwards.
GGTATTTTTTCCTGTTGTGATACTTTGAGTCCATTTAAGGAAAACTGGGCAGTAATCCCAAACCATCACAATAGGAATGAGTACACAATCAAAAGAATGCAAGTAATGTACATTGAAGCATTTGGCTGAAGGTTCAGCAGAAGGAAACAGAACTGACCAGACAAGTCAATAAGGAAGGGCCAAGGAGAGGCCATTTGCACAGCGGGAGGGAAATCAGCTCCTGAAATGGTTACAGAAAAACCATGCAGAAAACCAGGTCCCTGGAGAAGATAAAAATATTTTTGGCTTTTGTAGTTGCTGATTCTTAATGGTACAGTGTACAGGCACAAACTGTTTAGACGGAACCCTGCCAGCATTTGGCTAGAAGGGCAACTAAAAGTTGTTGCATGCTTCATGCTTTGATGCAATCTCGAACAGCTTGCCCAAAAAACCAGGTGTCTGCTTTCACCTTTATGTTCCAACTTCCGTTCAAAGGAAACAATGAGTTTTACAAGCACGTATTTTACTTGAATTATAGGTCCCACCATAGGTATTCGCTTTCGCATTACTATTGCGGCTTCCGTGCAATGGACACAGTGTGCTTTACAAACATGTTTCATTAGAGTCAGAGGTCCCACCACTGGCTGTCAGCATTTAGAGCTCATAAGATAAAAAGTATAAGAAGCACCGAAAAGAAAGCTTGACGTTTCAGCCAAGGTTTTTGTTCTTTCTTCCTTGACAAGGGTATTGTTGATCAGCAGTGTGATGACCTGGAAAAATCTGCCAGGTTTTGTGGTGAGCTAATTTCTTGCCCACTTCACATATCTAGAAGGGTAGGAAAGCTGACTCGATTTTGGTTTTTAATACTATGCATTGTAGGCTCCTGTTCTGTATTCATGTATTTTTCACTACAGTGTCTTATTGAGAAATCTACCTTAGATGCTTTGAGGTGTCCGCAAAGGCAACCACCTATTTTCATTAACAACAGAAATTAGAAGTTTAATTTTATTCTCTAAATCGTGTCAATATCAAATGCCTCTAGAAAACTGAATGAATATCAATGTGACGAAGCTACTGGAGCACCTGATGTAACAAAGGAAAAGACTGCCTCTTGCTCAGTATGTGTTTCTGCAGGCAAAGTGGACAAAATGTGCTTTGGGAGAAAAGTAGTGGGGGGGAATTCATGCAATATGATGACTACAAAGCAATTTACTTCTAAAGGTTATGAGTTCATTAGGAGACGACCTGTGCTTAAGGCTTTTATTTCATGCTTCTCCGTGAATCAGAAGATTTCCTTAACACCACAGCATACCAGATACTTGTCTATTTTGGAAATTCAAGCACTAGAAACTTCTTTGATCTTGATAGAATTTCAGTCTATAAGTATTTTAATGATTTCTGATCTTAAAAACAGCTCAATTGCTACTAAATTATTATATAAGCCATTTTAATCCCGCTATGATGTCTGTTCTCAGTAAAACTGTTCCTTGAACAGGAGTGCCACTGGAAAAGACTTTCATAGCACCTCCTATTACATAAGGATTTTTTTTTCCTTTAATCTCAGGCTGTAAGAACCATAAGTTAAGTGTTCTACATAAACTAATACTCAAACTCCTCCTTCCCACTTAGCTTACGGCTACTGCCCGCTCCTGCAAGGATAGCAATGCTTCCTCGAGCAGCAGTTTTAATACAATTCGTGTTCAGGTTTTCAGTCCACACCCATGTTTTCTAATCCCTGGAAAAAAAAAAAAAAAACAAACAAGCTATGGAATCAGGAAGTTTCTCATGGTGGTCAGGGCCAAGCAGGGCCATTGCAGCTCACCAAGCTGCTGTTTTGCAGCCTCTTTAGAATTCAAAGCTTCTGACACCCTTGCTGAGCTAATGCTCCCATAGTAACCAGGAGTGTAAATGGACACAGAACAATATGAGCAAATCAACATATTTCTTCCCCCAACTGAAAGCTTATGAGAAGCTAGCTTAAAAATGGCAAGCCAGGTCTTACATACTTTGCATAAAGTGTGTCTGCTGGCACCAATGCTCCTACGAAAGCTCTACCAGCTGGCTGGTGCTGGCTGAGCCAGTTCCTCTGCTGAGCAGCAGCATGACCTCCAGCGATCAATGACTGCAGCAGCACGAAATCCTCGCTCTCCAGCCCACTGCTGAGCCGGACGAAATAAAGCAGCCCCTGATGTGCTGGAAAAAGGCGTTATCACAGACCTACAGTATTGAGCCGGGAGGTGCATGTCTACCCTCTTATTAAGGACCAATATGTAAATTAACACGTTAATGCTTTATGCACTACTTATACTGCAATAGACTAATTATCTTTAACCTAATGTGTCACTTCAGGTATCATCTCCAAAGTTTATATAATGTGTTATATAAAGTTTACTTTGTCCTATCTACTCTGACAATTTTTCATCTCATACCACTCCCTTTTATTCCCTCCCCTAATGACTCATTACAATTACTCCCTTCTCCCTTGGAGCAGGATCTGGAAATGGAAATGTAGAGCCTAAGTCTCAAATCTGACATGGCAGGTACTCAGTACCGCTCCAGGTTTTGGCCAGGACGCATTCCAGGTAAGAGCTGAAATGCAAGGGCATTTTGCAGATTTCTGTATTTTTGATTGAAAAAGGGACCATCTTTAGTACAAATGCAGAAAGACCATGACCATCAGCAGCCCCACAGCTTTCTCTAAAAGTAAAACCAATATGAGCCCAAAAGTGTTCCATCAGGCAATACAAGGAGGTTTAGCACAATGGTGAACAAGGTCCACAGCACCCGGTGCAGATGAAAAAAAAAAAAAAAGACTGTAGCAAATGAGGCTTAAAGTACAAAACAGTGTGGAGAGCAGCAAAATAAGAGTTTGCATGAAGGAAAACCTGGCAGAAAATAACCCCAGTGTCAGCAATGCGAGAGAACAGCCCGGTAAAAATAGAATCGCAAGCTGAAGCAAGAGCACAGCGAGAATGGTGGACATGACATCAGCAGTATAAATTAAGAGGAAATTACTCTTGGGGACAGTCAAGGCTTTCTTAGCTGCTTTGATGCATTTTGGGTAGCATACAACCAACTCCTGCATCCCAGATGCAGCACAAATGGCATCACCAATGCTGCATCTTCTGGCCAAATCCAGCTGACGCAAGGGAAAGTCCTTGTGGTCCTTGTGTTCACCAACTCTAGACACCAGACAAGCATTATGTTGAATTATCTATTCAGTTCATATGCTCCAAACACAGACACATGTCATGGGGCAGGCAACTACAAACCACACAAAATACAGTTTAAGCATACATTTATATTTGTCACTTTCAAAAGGCTCTTCCCCCTTATTTATCTTCCAATTGTCAGCATGCTTACCCTTTCGTTAGACTGGGGTTAAATCTCATTAATTCTCCATGCAAAAGTTTGTGTCCATAGAAATGGACACAAATTTTTCTGGGTTTACATTGAAACAAACTACTTTTCCTCTGCCTAAAGTATACTTAAACGAAACCAGATCGGGATGCTGATCTAAACATTTTCCTGAACGATCTTCTCTTACCAACACATGGAACAAATAAGGTGGACTACAGCAAAGGTGTTAGTCACTGCTTTTCACAAGTCATTAAAAAAAAAATCACAAACTTTACACGAGAGTGGTACTTATTTCTGCTTATGCACAATGAATCTGAAATCTCAAGGTGGTGACTTTATTTACACTGGAACTTATATTTCTGATAAAAGTACTACCATGGATGAAACTAAATGACAAAGTAACACATACAAATATATCAATGAGATTAAGAAAATGCATCTCTTATTAAAAATGAATCAGACTAGACAGGATAGCAAACGAAGATGCTGAAGTAGAAATACAAGATGGGTTTAAGGAATACTGTGCCATATATATCCTCATAGAAAAAAAGAGCTAATTGAAAGACCAGGTCGGGATCTTAATTATCTTGTTCTGGTTTACATCTGAAATTTTATTTTGGCCTTTATGTTACAATTCTAGAGAGCTACAAATACCCGATGCAGCACAACACATTGTATTTTTATTACTACCGAAATCAACAGGGCTTTTAGGCTGCATTTGGTTACATGTATCCTTATCTCATGGTTTTATATCCTATGTATTAGTATACAGTATTATATCTAATATTATATAGATTATAATAGAGCCATAGAATCATTTGGTTTGGAAAAGACCTTTAAGATCATTGAGTCCAACTGTAAACCTAGCACTGCCAAGTCCACCTCTAAACCATGTCCCTAAGAATTATAGTATATCACAGAATCACAGAATGTCAGGGATTGAAAGGGATCTCAAAAGCTCATCCAGGCCAATCCCTCCACTGAAGCAGGAACACCCAGATGAGGTTACACAGGAAGGTGTCCAGGCGGGTTTGAATGTCTGCAGAGAAGGAGACTCCACAACCCCCCTGGGCAGCCTGGTCCAGGCTCTGGCACCCTCACCGGGAAGAAGTTTCTTCTCATATTTAAGTGGAAACTCCTGTGTTCCAGTTTGCACCCATTGCCCCTTGTCCTCTCATTGGTTGTCACCGAGAAGAGCCTGGCTCCATCCTCGTGACACTCACCCTTTACATATTGATAACCATGAATGAGGTCGCCCCTCAGTCTCCTCCAGGCTCAAGAGCCCCAGCTCCTCAGCCTTTCCTCATAAGGGAGATGCTCCACTCCCTTCAGCATCTTCGTGGCTCTGCGCTGGACTCTCCCCAGCAGTTCCCTATCCTTCTGGAACCGAGGGGCCCAGGACTGGACACAATATTCCAGATGTGGTCTCACCAGGGCAGAGGGGAAGGAGAACCTCTCTTGACCTACTGACCACCCCCATTCTAATCTACCTTCCTGGCCACAAGGGCCCAGTGCTGGCTCATGGTCATCCTGCTGTCCCCCAGGACCCCCAGGTCCCTTTGCCCCACACTGCTCTCCAACAGGTCATTCCCCAACCTATAGTGGAACTTGGGGTTGTTCCTGCCCAGATGCAAGACTCTACACTTGCCCTTGTTATATTTCATTAAATTTCTCCCTGCCCAACCCTCCAGCCTGTCCAGGTCTCGCTGGATGGCATATCAGAGTATTTCTTAAATACTCAATATCGTTTATGCAACTGATGGATTTATGTTTTCTTTTTGAAATTATATGAATACTGAATACCAGCACACAAAATGTGAACATATTACAATTTCTCCTCCTGAAATACGGACAGGCAGCCACCAGATGGCAATAAAAGCCAGCTAGTGAGCAAAGTTCTGGCTTTATGCGTTGTTCAAAAACACTTTTAACGTTTGCCTTCCTTTCTTACCACTAGTGGACACACAGGAAAAAAATCCACTCCCCTAATTCAAGCGCTATTCACAACTCATAAACACCTGAAATGAAAACTGGCAGTAATTATTTCACCTATACAAGTGAGTTCAGTGAGAACAGTAGTGTAACTGCCCACCATAGATAAATATGGCCCAGAAATAAAAAGCATTCAGCATAGCTCCCCTGAATTGCCATAAAAAATTTTCACAATATTCCTAGTTTCTACTGTATCCTCATTCTTTTTCTTCTTCTTCAGTTTTTCTCTTAGTTTTTGCTCAAATTTAAACTAATAATACTAATCACAGTGACTGAGGCCACTAACAGTTTACATCCTTCTTTTTCCACTATACTGTAATTTTAGATGCTCTCAGTGTAAGTGCTGACACTGGAATCTACAATACACACAATCACCTGTTTTAGCTGCTCTCCTCTATTGTCAAGAACTTCACTATTTTAGTATGCATTGTCAATGACATAGGACCATTTTTTTCTCTCCTTAAAAACAATCATGCTTTTTTTCCAATTACTTGCAATACCATAAAAAATATCTCATTTTAGTTATTTTGGTACATAGGCAAGAACCTATTCTCGTGGAGTATATTGTGTACATAAGAAATTTACTTCAGTTTAAAAAGAAATAAAAATCCATCTACATTAAAAAAAAGCCTACACTTATAGATGAGAAAAACTCCAGCACTTTCTCAGGCTCACTCAGATAAGCAAAAACTGCTAGCTAAGCTTTATTTTCAGATAGAACTGCACACAGTCATGCATAAAAATGAAACAGTCATGGTGAATGTCATTGACCAGCTCTGAAACTGAGAGGTGACATGGATGAACTTTGTCAGTGATTAGCAACCAAAGACTTTGTTCTGGGACTTCTTGTTCTGCAGCAGCTTTTCCAAAGAGTATTCTTAAGCATTTTATCACTCAGGGTTAGTTTCATAACAATTACATCATCTGCTGCGAAGGGCATTGTGCTGAACTACAAAACTGCATATTACATTAATCAAGCTTGTTCACTTTTCTAACATTTCGTTAATTTGGGCCACTTGGATCTTCTGCTCAGCTAATTCTTCATCTCCTCATGTAACAGTAGAATGCTGGGCAGCAAGAGGGTTGCTCCTTCTGTAATTAAAAAAAAAAAAAAAAGTAAGAAGAAAAGGTAGAAAAAATGCTGAAGTATCTTGTCATCTCTAACAGCACGAGCCATTAAACTGTTGGGTGATTTGGGATTCTCTATGTTCCTCCATTCCCTCAGCAGGAAAATGGGACTTTCTCCCTTTGCAGCCCTTCATGAGAATTGCTGCTGAGGTTGCTGCAACAATTAATTTGTTAAACCACTTCATTGAAACCACACGAGGCTCACTGACAAACCCTGAGGGGCAACTTGGGCTTGAAGATCTGAGACTTGTTTGGCCCTAATGAATGAAAATACGTGACAGCGACATTCGTCATGTTTTCCATAATTTAGCTGCTCAACATTACCCTTCCCTGCTCTGCAGCACTTAATAAGGCCCTTAATGTCCCCTTAATCAGTCCCTACTTAATGTAACTGCTCTGCTGCCTTTGTGTGACTCTTTTCCCAAAAGATATTAATAGCAGTTTCAAAGATAAAAACGACTGACAACTCCATATGTTATGCAGCAGCAAGCTCCTTCCTTGACTGATTTATTTAAGTAGAGAAGTTGCAAAATTTCCTAAGCTGTTGTTGAAGGATAAATCTACACCTTTATCAGTGAAGCACTGCATCTTTTGGGACTGCTCCTGTGCACCAGTCACAGGCAATCCAAGAAATATGTCTGTGTGTCCCTTCACCAGAGCACAGAGGATTTTTCTTGGTCAAGTTCTCAGAAAGGACCATGGGTCTTTAAAACTTAACATCTATTTTCCTTCTTCAGTGGCTATTTTTAATGCTTACCCACATTGGGTGAAAAGGCAGAAGGTAGTAGACGTGTGATTCAGATTTAACAACACCAAACAACAGAAATTTAGCTTAACAGTATGCTACATGTGATGGTACTCTCAAGGAGTTTCTGCTTTCGGTGTGAAGGTGATTTTAAGCATACCTAGCAGGCCAAAGAAATAACAATCAACAGTCTCAGCAGAGCACCACCTTCTAATCTGCCCAGCTAAGTTGTTGGGTTTTTTTTCTCAATAGAACTTTGCCATCCTGCTGAAAAGAACTCTTCTTCTGCAATCTTCACAGGGTGCAGGTTAACTCCTGGAAGACACTTAAACACATGTGTTAACAATTCACCATGATGTTGCCCATTTTTACAGAAATCTCAGAGAAAAAACAGTCTTAACCTGCATCACTTACCTTGATCTGAACATAAGAATGCCATTACACGTCTTGTGACCTAATCTTTCACTTCTTTGTAATTTCCCATGCTCTGTATTCTACTGTGTTGGCAATTCCAGTAAAACTTAGGCAACTACATCTGGAAGAAAGTTTTAATCTGTTGGAGTAAGAGGAAAGCCTGAAGCATTTCTTCCATTACTTAGTAACCATGTCATCATCACAAAAAAAAATGGGAGCGAAGGAGGAAACAGTGATGCTGCTAGCTTCAGTTAATCTAGATCAGTGTTGTGCAGTGTTGTTAATCTAGATCAGTGTTGTGCAGATCACCTTGGGTCTCCACAAAAATACTGTTCATTTAATGAAGGCATTCCTCAGGTCAAAAAAAAAAAAAAATCCACACATTATCACTCACTGTTATACTTCACTCAGCATGGTACTGAAAAAGTATGAGTCACTACAAGTGAGCAAGGAACTCGCAGTCCAGAAAAATGCAAAATGCCTTTGCCAAAGTTGGTGGTTCATGGAAAACTAGAGAGAAAAAATAACTACACATTTCACTCAAATGCCTATCTCCAGAATTTAATCCAGGCACTTCTGCTAGGTCCAAACACAGTATTTATGGAGAATTAAGCATCTGGTATTGAGACTCATGAACAATGTTATTCTGAATCCATAGCTGTGGTAGCCCACAAATATCTCCTGAGGACAGAGGTCAGTCTCATCTTGCTGCTGTGTAGCTGTTGAGTTGGGGTGGGAAGGAAACAAATCTGCTTGCTTGGGATCCACAGCCTGAGGAGAAGAAATCTTCAGATAGGTTAAACATTAAAAAAAAAAAAAAAAAAAAAAAAAAAAAAGGTGCGTTTACTGGCATGCCAGGTTGCATGAAATGATGAGTCGCACACAAACTGTGCCATACAACTGGAATAGTACAGATTTCCCTGCACAAATTACATTCCATGCAATTTTACTTATCAGCCTAGACTCCCTTCTGCTTTTATATGGCCTGTATATAAAAAAAAAAAAAAAAAAAAAGAGAGAACTATAAAGGCCAATGCCCTGTTTTATAGAACCCCACCAGCATGTGGCACAGTGCCAGGGGCTGCCTCCCATGACGAAGGGCTGTCATCTGCCGGACAGATGCTATGAGCAGAGCAGAGAAGATGAGCAGCCCCACCTTGCACAGTGTCCGTAACAAATTTGACACGTGTGTGCCACACATAGACATACCTGTCATACAACCAGAATGCCATCATGGCGTAACTGTGATATTTTTTCAGGCTGTGTCCCTTCAGGTTGGCAGCCAACAAATGTCTGGTTTCTGAGTCCTGATCAGTTGGAGTAAGAAAAAGAACAAGCTGCTCAACTCCGGCCAAAATGAGCCATGCAAAACTTTCTAGTAAACCCTTGAGATGCATCTCAAATGGAGTGTCTCGAAAGACAGGCAGGGATTTTCCCATGATCACAGTTCTGACTAAGCTCCTTCTGCCTAAATCCTTCAAACTTGGCCTGCCCTGTGGAAGATGCACCAAGGAGCTGATTGTGAGACGTACCTCCTGTTCACTTCTGCCGACAGCTCCTGTAATTCCCTCTTTACTCTTCCCCACTTCACAAGCACTTCGCTGCAACCACTTCACTCACTAACACTAAAAGTTACCAAAAATCCTTAAAATGCCTGTGCTTAGTAGACTGCACCATTACGCTCTTGCTTGGTCCTTGTCTATCCGAGCATCTTCCCACCCCAAGGTTCCAGCCCAAAGCCACGTATGGTTTCCAGCCCCACAGCCATCACCCTCCTGCCATTTCAGTTTTGCTGTGTGCATGAATGTTGATTTGTAGTGCTGAGCACTCTGTGTATTTCTGCAAACCTTGGAAACTCTCTCCCCAGAGCTTCTGAGCCAACAAGGGGTTCACAGTGTCTATGTCTTCGATTTTTAACAGCAAAAATGAGAGAGGCATAGCTTCCACGTTGCTTAAGGGGCCAGAAATAAAGAAAGTAGCGTGGCTTCCCCAACAGTGATAACCATCGCTCTTGTTGCTGGAATAATTATCTTACTAATAAAGGCAGGTTGGATGTGCTTATTAGTTTAGCTCAGGAAGCTGAAGTATAATAGATGGTCTAAAGCAGAACTCAGCTCGCCGCAGGGTCGCTTTCTTTCTAAAAATACTGCCTTACTAAAGGTTTGAATCTAAGGCAGTGTGCTGAACGCTGGTCTCTTCTTTTTCCAAACTAAATTAGTCTAATAAAAGATATTACCTCTCCTACAATCCTTGCTTACCAAAAAATGGTAACAGCTTATTTCTGGAGATAAAATCACAGTATATAACTTTCCATTTTGAAACACAAAGCTGACAGGTGTCCTTTGATGAACCAAAAGAACAGGGAACAAATAAGTTCTCAGTTTTCTTACAAAGCTCCTGTCCAAAGATTTCAAAAATCTTTCTTCTGCTTTTGCTGGATGTTGGGAAAGATCCTGTGATCAAAAAAAGGTGACAAAACAAAACCAAAAAAAAAGAACAACAACCAAAAAAAAGAAATTTAGTATTCTAGCTTGGGCCCCTGTTTGGCTGTCCATCACCATCTCTGAAGTAGGTATTTCAAGCACGTGCTTATATTAATATATTACTGACTGCAACTCTAAGCTTCTACTTCCATTGCACTTTCCAGGAGACATTAGTTTAAATATGCATTTAACTGTTTGTTTTTCTCATTTTAACAGCACTAGCAACTATTTTCTCAAACCAAAACTTGCAAATATTCAGTTTAATGCTATTAATACATAAGTCAAGTTCTGTTTCTAATAGCAAATACACCTCAGAACTCAGGTTACTCTAAATCATTACTTTAGCAAAGCTTTGGAAATAGACAACCAAAAAAGAAAACAACAACCAAAAAAAACCCCAAAAAACCAAAAAACCCCGAAACAATCAAGCAAACAAACCTAGCTAGAAATTGCAAATAAATCTTTCCATTTCTTTCAATTTCAATACTTTCCTTACCAATAATATGTACCTTCTGAAAACAGAATGACCAGAAATAAAGCTATTTGTTGTGCACATTCTTTCTCACTAATAAACACTATTCTGCAAGGGTGTAGATGAGAACCAGGCAAAGCTGCTCCTAGCTCCTTATTCCTTTAAATTCACAAACCAATTTCACAAACTCCAAGTTTCCTTACATGATTGAGGACAGCATTGCCTGTTACAAAAACAAACCCATAATAAGCCTGCTTAGTAAAATAACTCAGTTGTGGGTGCAGGGGGTCTCATGCAGACCTTCCCACTGTGTGCAATTTGACTATGAGTCAAACACTTTATTCTATCAAATATGAGGGCCTGGGTCAGCCTACTTTGAGCTCTCTCTGCTAAATAACTGGCCGTGTGGTGGTGGTTTTTACTGATCACAGATCAGTGGATGAGCTCAATTTAAGTTTCACATCAGACATTTAGCCTAAGTAAATGCGTACAACATACAACAAATCACTTAGAATTATAAGGTTGTGTGATGTTTAATACGCTCTCTGCTTCATGTTACTTAGTTATCTGAATTTGCTGTAAAGTTCTGCTTATATTTACAAAAAGGGGCCACAGACTACACTGAACATGTGTGAGATAAGGTCTGGTTTGTGCTTTGCTGGGAGGAACAGAATTGACCAGGGGAAAAAACGACGAATTCAAGGCTATCGTGAAGACATTACAGACATTTGTGAGATAAGGCCTGTCCTGCGGTTTGCTGGGAAGAAAAGGATTCATTCAGACAAAACATCACCTCCAAGGCTATGGACTATAAACAATATCTACAGTTAAACAAAACAAAGGCCCATCTGAGATCAGTGAAAAAGATCCAATGAGAAGCAAGAAGACCCCAGACTCAAATATTGCTATTGTTAAGTCACACTTTTCTTTGAGTGATCTAAACATCATTTTGTGACAAGCAGGACCCTAAATCACACCCCACCCTGACACTTTCTAAGTACATTTCGCATTTTCCATTCATTCACTGCATGAAATATAGAAATTGTCCTGGAGTACTGTTTAGGTTTTTTTCCCCAGGATTATCCCTTCAATATGAACACCTTAACCACCAGACAACACGCAACATCTCTTTTGGCACTCTCTCTAGACCATACTTTGATGCACACTGAAACAGCTTCAAAAAGTGGGGCAAACAATGTCCTCCACCCCAAATCAGATAATATGTGAGGATGGTCTCTAAGGACATGGGAGAAGAATCTGGATATTCCTGTTAAAGTTAGTTTCTTGACCAGTGAGTCAAGAGAGCATTGAAAGCTTTTCTGGCTTTGCTTTTTTAAAAAATAATGACTGTTCTCAGGATCACTGTGCATCACACTCATCCTTGTAGATTTATCAAGTGTATGGTGAGACATCGGATTAGATAAAGATATTAATGGTAACATAACAGAATCATTCCTTGTCTCTGGATTTTGAGTGATCTTCAGCATGAAGATCATGTCAAGGCTGGGACAGTTCTAGGCACATATAAAAGTGCAAACCTAGGCATCCAACAAACTTCAAAATAAAAAACAACAAAACCCCCCAAGGTTGGGTGAAATATCCTCAAGAAGTTTCAGAATATTTATTTGGAGCTTGGTGACCTAAAATCTGGCTATTTCTACATCCACATCCATCTGCTGGGTCCCAGCCTGCACAGCAGTCTGACACATAAAGGCTTAATCTCTCTAGGTTGCCTAAACCCTCCAGCTAAGATCTGAACTGTGTGGACTTCTGCAACAGGTGCACCTGCCCTCACAAAGATCAAGCCACTCACCATCCATTAAGCTGTGCAGATGCAGCAACTGCCCCATGCGAGCTGAGCCTTGTCATTTCTTCATAGTGGCTGTGGTCGTGCACAGGAGAAGACCCACAATCAATGGAGATTAACGTGACCGTATCTGACCACGGATCCGATTTGAGCAGGATACAGATGGAGCCCTGCTGGAGACCCCAGTTGAATCGGTCCTTCTTGGAGCATGGACTCTGCAGCTGGGGACTCTCCCTTTTGGTTGGAACACTACCCAAGGTAATTCCTTGGGTTAGCCTTCGAAACGTAGCTAAGTCAGCTGTGTAGTAACGTATTTCACTTGCCATCTTGAACTTACAATTAGTTAATGTTAGTGGAACTATAATTGAATATATGAATAAATCTTGTTTGAAGGCATTACCTGACTTTATTCAGTCGATTAGTGTCCTGTGACAGCCTCTCAGAAACAGGGCAGCATGTCCTGACACCACGCAGTCATTGGTACTGGAATAGTTAAATTCAGATTAATCAATATTATGTATTCAGATGAATTAGTACTAATTCTCAACAGTTTCCAGTGAAGATTCTCAGGCAATGAATCTGTATTACCCAGCAGGCCAGGATTTATTTTCTTTCCCTAATTTTCCATAATCTTCTAACAAGCTTTTCTCTCCTCTTTCCCCTCTTTCCACCAAAAAAAAAAAAAAAAGCAAACCCACAACATAGAAAGGAGAACTTGCTAGTTTCACAACATGGTTCACAGAATCACAGAATCACAGAATGTTAGGGATTGGAAGGGACCTTCAAAGATCATCTAGTCCAATCCCCCTGCCAGAGCAGGAACACCTAGGTGAGGTTACACAGGAAGGCGTCCAGGCGGGTTTTGAATGTCTCCAGAGAAGGAGAATCCACCCTGGGCAGCCTGTTCCAGTGTTATGGTTCCTTAAGTGAGGTCTAACCTTTATGTCTTTATAGAGGATGGAATATCTGGAATATTGCCATCTTCATTGGAGCTACTAAGCATCACCTTCATGGGTTTTGTCAGCCAAAAAAAAAAAAAAGAAAAAAATATTTTTACCTATTTTTTTTTTTAACTTTGTGCAGACTTCTCTGCAGAGTCAATTGTGTATAAGGCCTGACGAAGGTTATTGGAAGCTCCTGACAAATAATGATCACTCTAAGTATGTTCAAACTAAGTCTTCACTGCTTATTCTTAACCTAAGAAGATAAGACCTGATCATCTTTGCATTCAGTTTTTAAAATCCTGTTTCAGGATCTATATAACTCTTAATAACTAAAGGGTAATTCATGTGAAAAAAATAAAAACTCCTGAAAATTAAGTAGTATTTACAGTTAACTAAACATCTGATGATAACTGCTAAGTACCTCTTTTAGTCACACTTCATAGCACGTTCTCCATTTAAATAACAGCAAAATTATATTTTTTAAAGATTTTATTTTGACAGAAAGTCTTCAGGAATGAACGGCAGGTTTACAGGAATTCACAGGCAAAAGGCTGGTAAAAGGCAATTCACCATGTTTGCCACAAGATGGCTCAAAACGTATAAATTACGAGCACAAAGATAAAATGAATAGCATAGTACCAGAAATATTAAAAAGAAAAAAGCTGCAGAGACTGGATGTGTGTGTGACTTTTGGCAGGATGTCTGAAATGCATGAATACACACGAATACAACACCATTCCACAAAACAGTCAATCTAAAGTTTATTATTCATAACACACGCTTAACTAAATCGTGTCAGCCTGTTCAGTGCTCCAGATTTAAATTACATGTAACCGTATACAACGGTTCGGTGCTCTAGACCAGAAGGAAAAGCAGTAAAGACACAGTGGGTGGCAATTCCGGTGTGGAAAATGCTCAGAAAATACAATGTGGAGAGGAGGAGAGGAGGAGAGCTCAGGTGGGCTGAGGGGTGAGTACCCACCTGGGATGTTTGGCTGCCAGTTTGAGACACAGGCTGGGGAATGGGATGGCCAAGTGGGTGGGAGACGGGCAGGACAGCAAGCATAAATGGGCAAAAGGCAGATTTAAAGGGAGATTTTTGTATAAATGTTATGCAAGAGGCCAAGAGGTGGATTGTTTCATTTGTGTGATGATTTTTGGGATGTTCCAGTAAACTGAAAGCTCTTTCCTGAACTCATCAGGTCTAAAAGTGTCTACTAGAGATGTGCTTCTTACCTCACCTGAATCTGAGACTTTAAAACATACCAAATACTGCCAGATTCACAACAAAATCTTGAGATTTGGGAGTTTATAGTTGTGCCCACGGTAACCAACAGGATGCAACACAGGAAATGCTGTTCCGAATCCATCCTTCTTACTCAAAAGACACAGAGGTGAAGGGCTGCAGGAAACTCATGTTTTAGGGAAGAGATAATGCAGATTAATTTAAGCACAAGCAAACAAACAAAAAACCTAAACATCAACAAAACAAAACAAAACAAACACTACAGGAAAGATTCCTGCTTGGGGCACTGGGAGAAGAAGGATCATTATTTCGAACAGGAACAAATCTCAGCTCAAATGCTTTGGGTGCATATATATACATAGCACAGAGTGAATATGAACTTCATTCGTTTTTTTTCACTAAGCTTTAACAGGAATTTTGAATTAGTCTAGAAAACTGGGTCAACTTCCATGTAAATCTGCACATCTGATCATTCAAGATACTTTTTAATTAACTGACAACAGCAGCATAGCAATAGAAGGAAATCAGAGAGCTTCAAAGACTGTGAGATTTTGCATCGCATGGGCATCCAAATGTCCTGCTAAATTCAGTGGAATTGGTTCTATATGTTTGGAAAAACATTCAAGAAGGCTCGACCATGCCTGTAGCCCTCAAAAATTGCTCCATATTGCAGTTGTCTCACTATTGCAGTGAAAATTAGGTTTATTGGTGGTTTTCACCACATGCCTTAAGAGACAGGGCTACCATCCAGTGCGTTGTCCTCCAGACAACAATCTGGAAACAGGAAAGAGCTGCCTGTTGCTCAGCATGACACATGGTCAGGACTCATAGCTGTCTGCAAATTGGCAAAACCTGAAGTCCTAGGAGATCACCCAGAAGCTCACCAATGGTATGATCTTCCTAACAGGTTCCTTGCATGAAATTCTTGGAGCTCGTCTCATATGCTGTGGTATTCTCGAGTTGTGTGTCCAAAATGGACCAATGAAAGACAGCACTCCTAGCAAGAAAGGCAGCAAGTTAGGGCCACAATGTCTGCAGATAATATACAGGGTAAGATTTACAGAAGCTTAGCAAAGTATTTTATCCTTCTCCAGTGAGCCTGGAACAGGCAAATGTAATCAGTATACAAAAGACTTCACCTGTATCAGAATATAAATGAGCATGCACCATAACCCAACTATGAAGAAAGGTAGCCACCGGGCTAGCAGGATTTGTTTAGGCCTTCAGTTTCTCAGAAAAAGTTAACTGATGTGCTCTTCATAATCTTGATCACTTCATAATCTCAATCACTGCTGGAGAGAGTCCAGCGCAGAGCCACGAAGATGCTGAAGGGAGTGGAGCATTTCCCGTGTGAGGAAAGGCTGAGGGAGCCGGGGCTCTTGAGCCTGGAGGAGACTGAGGAGTGACCTCATTCATGGTTATCGATACGGAAAGGGTGAGTGTCAGGAGGATGGAGCCAGGCTCTTCTGGGTGACAACCAATGATAGGACAAGGGGCAATGGGTGCAAACTGGAACACAGGAGGTTCTACTTGAATATGAGAAGAAACTACTTCTCAGTGAGGGTGCCAGAGCCTGGACCAGGCTGCCCAGAGAGGCTGTGGAGTCTCCTTCTCTGCAGACATTCAAACCCGCCTGGACACCTTCCTGTGTAACCTCATCTGGGTGTTCCTGCTCCAGTGCGGGGATCGGACTGGATGAGCTTTCGAGGTCCCTTCCAATTCCTCACATTCTGTGATTCTGTAATCTCTGCAGATTTGCTCTGGAAAAGGTGGGTGGTGAGAATTTACTCAAAACCAGAAGGCAGGAGCTGTGCCCAAGCTCTGTGGATGGAAGCTGCACCCCATCTGGCTGCCTCCTTTGACACGTCCCACAGCAACTGCAGAGCATGGAGTTGTGGTTCCTGTGACTCGTGGAGGACATGATTATCTTCTACATGGCAGAAAAGAGGAAAAACTTGCAAATAAACATATGCAGGAGACTATCTGATATAAAGACACGAGGGCAACAAGAAAAGCATTAGCAGGGGAGGAATAAAAGACTTTTGCTTCCTTTGCAAGTCATGTTTTTACAGTTGGACTCGGTGATCTTAAAGGTCTTTTCCTACCTAAATGATTCTATGATTCGAAGTTTGAAGGCTTACCACAAGATGGTGCAAAAGCACAAAAAGTCCTAATGCTCTCAGGACAGAGAGAACATCTCCGGTCATAAAAAAGCATGAGAACCTCCACCAGGTGTCGGGTCAAGGAAAATACGAATGACTTTTTACTTGTAAACACAGGAATATGCTTTGAAAACATTAAGTCTGAACTTTTTAGCGGCACGCTTCGGTGCAAACCCCCGAAGTGTGGAAGCTCACCCACCAAACATCACGCACCCCATTGAAAACCTTGCGGGGGGCTGGCGAGAATTAACAAAGCCAGCGTTAAATCACAGAATCACAGAATGTCAGGGCTTGGAAGGGACCTCGAAAGCTCATCCAGGCCAATCCCTCTGCCGGAGCAGGAACACCCAGGTGAGGTTACACAGGAAGGTGTCCAGGCAGGTTGGAATGTCTGCAGAGAAGGAGTCTCCACAACCTCCCTGGGCAGCCTGGTCCAGGCTCTGGCACCCTCACCGTGAATAAGTTTCTTCTCATATTTAAGTGGAACCTCCTGTGTTCCAGTTTGCACCCATTGCCCCTTGTCCTATCATCGGTTGTCACCCAGAAGAGCCTGGCTCCATCCTCGTGACACTCACCCTTTCCATATTGATAACCATGAATGAGGTCACCCCTCAGTCTCCTCTTCTCCAGCTCCAGAGCCCCAGCTCCTCAGCCTTTCCTCACACGGGAGATGCTCCACTCCCTTCAGCATCTTCGTGGCCCTGTGCTGGACTCTCTCCAGCAGTTCCCTGTCCTTCTGGAACTGAGGGGCCCAGGACTGGACACAATATCCCAGACGTGGTCTCACCAGGGCAGAGTTAGAGGGGCAGGAGAACCTCTCTGACCTACTGACCACCCCCTAATAAATAACCTCTAACCCCTCTAATAAATAACCAAGTCTACCCGAGAAATGGAACCAGGAAACTGGGGAAAGAAAAAAAAAAAATCAGCGGAAAACAAAACCCACAACCCGGAGGGGAACGCGGCGCGTGCTAAGAGGTCGCCCTAAGAGGGTCGCGACACCCCAAAAACGCGCCCCCAAAGCGCAGCCCCGACTGCGGGGCGTGGCTGTGGGCGGGGCGGCGGGCGGGGCGGCGCATGCGCGGTGCCGCTTGTTTGTCACACGGGTTATAAGGGGCGGCGGCGGCCGGGCCGGCAGCGCCTTTGTGGGGAGAGCGCACGGCGGAGCAGCGGCCTCCGCGCCGGGGCTGCGGCCGGGGCTTCCCCGCCGTCCCCATGAGCCGGCTGTAGGGGCAGCGCTGCCACCGTCGCCGTTTCCTTAAGGGGATTTTGTTGTTTATTTTCGTTTTCTTCTTTTTTTTTTTTTTTTCTTACAATCTATTTTTCTACGCTTTGCTATTAAAAAAAAAAAAATGGTGCTGGGGAAGGTGAAGAGTTTGACAATAAGCTTTGACTGTCTGAATGACAGCAATGTCCCCGTGTACTCCAGCGGGGACACGGTCTCAGGAAGGGTCAGTTTAGAAGTGACGGGGGAAATCAGAGTGAAATCCCTCAAAATCCACGCGAGGGGACACGCCAAAGTGCGCTGGACTGAGTCGAGAAATGCTGGATCCAACACTGCCTACACACAGAACTACACGGAAGAAGTGGAGTATTTCAACCATAAGGACGTCCTGATCGGCCACGAGAGAGGTAAAGCTTTTTTTACATCATGCGATTTTTTTTTTTTTTTTTTTTTTTAGGCAAAAGCATCTTCCTTTATCCCCATTTTTTTTTTTTTCCCCACGGGTTTTGCACCGGGGTGATGGACCCCGATGTTAAAGCTGCAGAAGATGCATCTGCAAAGTGCTCCGGGCAGGAGTTGAGCTACCTGCCCTTCAACACAGCCATTGATAAATATCTTATTTTTTTAAATGCCCTTTCTTTTCTTTAAAAAAAAACATTAGCAGGCTTTTTGCCTCCGTGAGGAAAACACCTATAAAACCCAAGCCAGATAGGCAGTGAATGACTTTACTGGCAGCATCCTATCAAATCGTGAAAATACAATTGAAGCATTAAAAACAGACTTTTTGACACATGGGTGTTCTGCTTTTTGGCCCCATAATGTGGCGATTATTTTTAATTTTTTTTTAAGGGTGGCTCTTCATTGCCAGATAAAAGATCCCCCGTGGCTTAGTTTGACATATGCTATCACCACCCCACGTGTAATATTTTTTTTAATTTTTTTTTTTTTTTTCAATTTAATCTCCTCTCGGTAAATCGTTTCTATTTCCCTTTCCCTCCGGGGTGGGGGGAGAGGGAGGGGGACAACCCAATGTAAAAACGCGTCCAAAAATCCACCACGGGGTGCAATGCGGGGGGGCAAGGGTAATGGGAGCATCCTTCCCAAAACCGGGGAGGCAAAACCTCCTACCCCTCACCCCACCGTTGGAGGCTGGGGGGGGGGGGGGGTCCCCATACTGCAGGGCGTACCCCCCCAGCCTGGCGACCCCCCCTGTGCGGCGGGGTGAGAGCGGCAGGGCCGGGGGGTTGTTTTTTGTCGAAGTTTGCAGCCTTTGTTCGAAGCGGTTCAATCCTGTTTGGGACCGGTCGGGGCGGGGGTGGCGGGGGGGGGCTGCCTCGCGCAGATTGGCCGCACGCGTCAGGTGGTGGCGATGACTTAATTCCCATAGCACAGGAAAAATATAAAGTGTTAAAAGCCGGTTATGTAATTTTTTTTTTTTTGCTGCTTGCTTTTTTTTTTTTTTTTTTTTTTTTAGAAAATACGCAGCGTATTTGCTGAAGGGATATTCCTTTGTAAAAAAATAATGTAATTTGAACTCTGCCTTGCAGGCGGCACCGAACCCATTACCAAGCATTTCTGAAGTTAACGCAAGGGAGCTGTGTTTTGCTTTTTTTTAAAAAAAAAAAAAAATTATTTAATTAAGACCTGAGGTGACCTATGGCTCAACTCCCCCCCCCCCCCCGCCCCTCGTTAGGCCGCCGCCGTCTCGGAAATCCCTCGCCCCAGCGAAACTTCACGCAGCTCGGGTGACAATGCGCAGACACAGCCGTGCCCCCCGTGGCGGGGAGGACGTGCCCACGAGTGTCCGTGGGGCGGTGGATGGGACAGAGGAAGGGCCGCTGCCCCCCGAACCGTGGTCGAGTTTCAATGACCGCCCCGGGGCTCCTTCACCCCCCGAGCTGGCGGCACAAGGCCACGCCCCCCCACCTCCCCCTGATTGGCCGGCTGGGGGTTTGTTGCCCTGTTGCTAAGGCGATGCCAGCCGCTGATTGGCGGGGGGCTGAGGGAGCAGGTTCCCCGGACCCCCGAGGCGGGGAAGGGGTCGCTCCCCGGAGGCGCGGCGGGAACCCCCTCACGGAGGGGCCGTCACGTCGCCATCGCTGTCCCCGCTCCCGTCCACCCCACTGCGAGGGGGTCTCGGAGAGCGGAAGGCAGGCGGCGCCCCGCCTCCCCTCGCTCCCTCCCTCAGGCGGCGGGGAGCGGAGCTGCTGAGCGAATGCGGCGGGTGTAACGTATACCGTATGTATATGAGCCGGCTGGCTGGGGATCCGCTGGCGCCGGTTTAGGCCGGTCGGTTCCTGCTCCAGCCTGGCCCCTGATTGACAGCTCAGCACTTGTTTACCACAGCTCGGCCGCCGCGCTCGGCGGGACTTGCTGAGCTGGCAGAAAGGGGGAGGAAGGGAGGGAGGAGGGACGGGGAACTTGGCTGTGAGGAGCGGATCGCCGTGCTGGGAGCGGAGCTGCCGCCGAAAGACAGCGCTCCCCCCACCGCCCCCGCCATTAAAATAAAAATTAATTAAAAAAAAAAAAAAAACACCCTCACACGCATTGACCCTTTTTCGGCGCGTTTTCCCTGACATTTATTTCGTGGCGCTGCGTGGTGAGGGAGTATTTGTGTCCATAGCTTGCTGCTGGGGGCTCTTCTTTCTTGTTCGTTTATTTTTTTTTTTTTCGTCATTTCTTTAGGACAATGGGAACTTCAATCCACCTGTGTGCCTGCATTAATGCTTCAGCCCATTAAATACAAGCAGTTACCTTTTGCATTGTCTCCCTGTATCCCCGTTTATTGCTCCAGCCCCTTTTACGCGCGAGATGCTCAGTTATTTTTTTCCTCTTAATTTTCTATTTTGATGGAGTCAGCGCTTTTCTGGTTTTATGGTAATTATGCCGGAACAAACCGCAAATTTGTTACAGCATTTAAAGCAACACAAGAAATTGGACCATAAACAAAGGTCAGCTTGCTTGGTGGAACCAGCAAATATCTGGGTCCTGCTGTCCAAGCAAGATCAAGTTAATGTACCAAAAAATAAGAGTTTAGCTCTAGACAGTGTTAATTGGGCAGTTTACCATATTCCGTGCTCCTGAATTTGTCTGGTACTTTCCAGCTGGTGCTTGTACACCCCTTTTTTTTTTTCCTTCCCATTCTATTTTTTTGTGATTAATTTCTGGACACTGTTGCCAGGCAGGAGATAAAAGGAAGCCAAATTACTAAATTTAATCTTACACAGCAGACTTGGTGCAGAACACTTAATGCTGTTAAAGAGCCATCTCTATTTCATTTCAACTCTGAATCAAAGTGGAAAGCATGATTTCCATTACAGACCTTGCTGGCAGGCCTTGAAATGGCAGCAGTTGCAACTGTGGCAGTGTTCAGAGGTGGGATTATCAATTAAAGCAAATTAACCTCTGCTGCTCTGTCAGGTGAATCTGGCAACCTTCCTTACCCTTTTGTAGATAAGATTTGTCTCTGCATCCAGCAGTTAATGTGAATGGACCAGAGATCTCTGTTTCTGTGACACCATATTCTTAAGTGCTGTAACAAGTGTGTAAATCCCTCTTGTTCTGGAAGAGAAACCCGTACAATGTATAAAAATGTGCGCAGGTGGAGTAGCGTGGTTTTTTTCTTTCCCTCCTAGATGATGACAATTCAGAAGAAGGCCTTCACACCATCCATTCAGGAAGGCATGAATATGCATTCAGCTTTGAGCTTCCACAGACGTAAGTGCCCACACGCAGTCCTCGGGCCTTGCTGCCCACCCTCCTGAGCAAAACTCCTGCTGTGGGTGGAGGGGAAACCTTTTCAATGGTAGTAGGAATTGTGCTCTGACATGCAGTGGAGGATATAATCTCATTAAACTGAAGAGGTTGCTTTCAAACTGATCTTTTTTTCGCATTTCCACAAAACGGGAGCTTGTTGCTGCCCAGTTGTTCACTTTTCCTTTGACCTAGTCTTTCTGACTTATTAGGTCTTCCAATATTTTACCCCTTCCCAAGAGGAGGGGGAGCGGAATTTGAACCGTCACTGGAGTCCTGCAGAGTGGCTGAGATACCTTCTAACTCATGCAGCAGTTTACTGGAGCCAAGCAGACCAGCAGAATGAGAGATAAGATCACAGCTGAATTGTTTGGGCTCAGCCTGGAACAGATGTGGCAACTTTAACTATATTTGAGCAAAATGAGGGTTTTTTTCTTTTAATTGGGATGTACCCAGGCTGTTTTTTATGCGAAAGCCTGGATGGCAGTAAGTGGAAAGATGAGTGAATGAAGCAAGAAGAATTGCTGTACCTCATCCCATTTGTTTCAGAAAACAAAGGTGAAGCAAGAGTGAGAGCAGAAGTGTTAAGATTGTTCTCCTACCCCCCAACTCTGAAATGTGTAATGTGCGCATTGTGGATGGAAAATTTATACATAGAGGAGTTACCAATATGGAAATTAGCTAAAAATACTGCAAGAAAGTTAAATACACAGGAACAGAGGGAGTCTCAACATAGATGGAAAAGGAGCCTTTTGCTATAAAAGGCAAGCAGCGGAGCCATTAAGTTTAACAAAATGGGCTGTGTTATGTGAAATAGCTCAGTACCTCATACTAAAGCTAATAAACGATCTGTTTATTAGAGGTGCTGGTTTTAGCAGAGTCTGCAGATGATAACAGTTCTATGAGTTGGTTTTAAAGTGAGCAGCACAGGATGTCACAGTAGATCGTACTGGAACAGTGGAGAAGAACTGTGTACATAGAGATTTTTAAAGACAATTCAGCGTTCCGTGAAAATCTCAACTGTAAAAAGAAATAAGGCTAATAGCTGATCTTCCCTTTGAGTTGGAAGGGGCATCTAAATATGGAAAAAACCCTAGACTTTATACATGAACATGAAGCATCTAGGTTGCAGTGAAGCAGATAGCCAGTAAAATATCACAAGTATTGGTCAAAACACAGGTTCTTTTCAAGTGACCTAAAGGAATAACTGTGAAACCAGCTACTGATATTACTAAAAAAAAAAAAAAAGGCTGGGGTTAAAAGCCTGGGTTTGACACTGGCTACTTATTTGTAATTTTGTGTCCATATAATCTATGTCCAATATTTGCTTTAACTACAGAGCAACAGCAGGAAGAAGGAAGACATACACTGTCCTTACTGGGCTTTGCCCTAAAGAATAGAGGACAGGTTGAAATGTTGAAGACTTATTGGAAAATTGTTTCATTT